>NC_091220.1:18411749-18414498 GCF_040958095.1 Procambarus clarkii
TCATCTCTAGTTTGATCGGTTTTGGATTGACTAGTCGAGTATGTCAGAATTTTGAACACCGTGAAGAATGCTGACTTATTCAGTATTATGTATAAGCAGTTTTGTAAATTTGGGTGAAAAAAATGCTTACAATTCTGCTAACATTAAACCAAATTTATACTTAATAAAAAAAAGTATTTAGGGACTAGGCTTCAGATGAGTTCCTAATGAACCCGTACGCAAACATGCAATAGTGTAGGTCTATGCAATAGTGTAGGTCTATACGATATAGTGTAGGTCTATACGATAACCATTGAATCAATTACATGTGTTTCTGGGATTAAAGTAGACTGTAGGCTGTGTTTTCGGTTGAGCTCAGAAAATATTGATTCCCTCAGCGAGTGGTACCCGTAACAACCCTATTAAAAGTCTTAGATGTTGATAGATTAGTTTAAGAAGTTAGACAAGTTAGAAAAACTGTTTGGTGGAGGTGGTAGCCTAGTGTAATTGTGTTCTGTGTTTTTGAACCTCTTCATATATGTTTTATATAGTGTGTAGAGGAGCAAACTTGGCTTCCATTAGTGTAAAATAAATGTATGTAGCGTAATTTGACAATTTCATCAGTAGACTTTTATTTTTAATTCATTATCTTTCACCCATCGGCGAGCCTCCGTTTTCTTCGTCTCCATTTTCTTTCCAGGCTTTGCTATATACCTCGTATTATCTCCAGAGTATCCGGTAAGCCCTAGTATCTTGACCTTGATTAAGGCGTATTTAATGGCCAAGATACCACACACACACACACACACACACGCCCTTTGCTCTCCGCGCCAAAAGGCTTACAAATTAGGCTTACAAAATATCCTACTCTTTAGCGACGACCAGAAGCCATCGAGCACCGGAGATTTCCACACGAAAACGTCAGAAAATTTGGCTTTGCCGTCCTTTGATTGACTTAATAGTCTTCCTCTTGCTATTACTATTCTCTCCAGCGACTCTTGGTCGGCCCACGTACCACGGGACACCGCTATCCCTGTAAATATGACCGGCCTGCCATAGCCAAGGCATGGCTCACCTTGGGGACGCAAGCTACATTCATTTCCTGAATCATCTCATCATCATCTCTCTCTCTGTCATGCTCAAAAAGCATGATTAGAGCGGCCATGATTTTTTTTTATTCAGCATGATCGCTCATTTTCATGAGAGCAAAAATAGAGAGGGGTTTGTTTTCTTTTATTTGGTTGAAATAGAGGACAAAAAAGATGGCATTGGGGTCGGCCGCAGGATGGACGTGTATGGCTTGATATATATGTTGTCGGGAGCTGTGAGGAACACATGGTGAAACACACGAGCAGGTGTTGGGGAAACATTTGCCCTAAAGACAGGTGTTAGTGTATTCCTTGAGCTCGTACTGGGACCAAAGGGAAGGGAACTATCAGGGAACAGCAGCAAGCAATACGACAGCTTCCCAATGATGCCCTAGGGTCAGATTCACGAAGCAGTTACGCAAGCACTTACGAACCTGGGGCCAGATTCACGAAGCAGTTACGCAAGCACTTACGAACCTGGGGTCAGATTCACGAAGCAGTTACGCAAGCACTTACGAACCTGGGGCCAGATTCACGAAGCAGTTACGCAAGCACTTACGAACGTGTACATCTTTCCTCAATCTTTGACGGCTTTGGTTCATTTATTAAACAGTTTACAAGCATGAAAACTTCCCAATCAACTGTTGTTATTGTTATAAACAGCCTCCTGGTGCTTCGGAGCTCATTAACTGTTTAATAATTGTAAACAAAGCCGCCAAAGATTGAGAAAAGATGTATAGATTCGTAAGTGCTTGCGTAACTGCTTCGTGAATCTGGCCCCAGGTTCGTAAGTGCTTGCGTAGTTGCTTCGTGAATCTGGCCCCAAGTCTGTTTCTGCCTGACCTGTTTGAAGCAGCCCACCCTGCTGTTTAGATAAAATGATAGTTGACGGTGACCAGACCACACACTAGAAGGTGAAGGGACGACGACGTTTCGACTTGAGAATGGTCCAGGACGAACCGAAACGTCGTCGTCGTCCCTTCACCTTCTAGTGTGTGGTTTGGTCAACATACTTTAACCACGTAATTGTGATTCATCGTCTGCATGATCTTGAGGTTATCTTGAGATGATTTCGGGGCTTTAGTGTCCCCGCAGCCCGGTCCTCGACCAGGCCTCCACCCCCCAGGAAGCCGCCCGTGACAGCTGACTAACACCCAGGTACCTATTTTACTGCTAGGTAACAATGGTAGTTGACAAAGAGGACCATTGTACACATATTGACGTAATGGACAATTAGAAAATAGAATTTGATGTTACTGAAATTGCACAAACTGGGAAAGATTTTGTATTTATGAAAGATTTTTGTATTAGGCTTTATATTTTGATAAAGCCTAACCTAACCTCACCATCCTAGGCTTAATACATGCTATCACAGGCCGGATATCGTATATATGTGTTATCCTAGGCCCTGAGATATTTAAGTTCGGGTATTAGATTTGATTTGTTTTCTGGATTATTATAAAGTGAATAGTATCATATTCTACTATCTAACTGTCCATTACGTTATTATATGTAGGATGGAGCATATAGTTACACAAAGTATTATCTGTAGAGAGGATGTCAACATCGTCATCTCTGTCTCTGGTCTCTTAGTAACATCCTCTCCCTTACAGCTGTCATGAGGCATCTCTCTCCCTTACAGCTGTCATTAGGCATCTCTCTCTCCCTTACAGCTGTCCTGA
>NC_091220.1:18414998-18457498 GCF_040958095.1 Procambarus clarkii
GGAGTCTGCTGCTACCACCACTGGAGTCTCCTACCACCACCATGAAGTCTGCTTCCACCACACTGGAGTCGCTGCCACCACCACTGGAGTCTGCTACCACCACCACTGGAGTCTGCTACCACCACCACTGGAGATTGTTTACAAACACTGCTTGAAAATAACTTTTACTCACCGAATACAGTTAATTATTGCTAGGTGAAGAGAAGCATCAGGTGTATGAAAGCTTTGGGAATATACGTAGATATAATACTAGGATATAATACAAATAAATTATCTATGTTCCAATTTCAATTTCAAATTTTGTTAAATTTCACACGTAACTGATGCTCCCTTATATATATACCTTATATATCATATGTGTATTATTATATGTATTATATATATATTTATACGTAATTATATATAGGGATTTAGACAGTAATGAGTGTTAGTAAGTCTATGGGTCTACATCGCCATAATTATAATATACCGTCACCCCTTACATAGCGGTCAATCTATAATAAATTATATATCTATTGCAAATATTTGGTTGATATAATTAATGTGTAAATTTCCTATTGCACCTAGAGGCATTTATTTATGTTTACTGATTAAAATAGGACTGGAACTAGGGGCATATAATGCCAGGTAAAGTCAGATAAAAATACTGCTCAAAACGCTATATACGTGTTAGTGGCTTTATAAGAATTATAAAAAAAATATTATTCTAATATAATTTCACCAAACCATTGTACCTTCTTGTAAATAAAATATTATTGTTATTATTATTATTATTATTATTATTTTGTGTTGTGAATGTCCACGTCGCAGGCGCGCGCGCGCACCCTCCTCCTCAAGGAAGAATTCTCGTCTTATTTCAAGTCTTATTTCAAGGGTAATTTCCCCGGTGGTAGCGGCCCCCCGCCCCCCACTGGTGAGTTGAGCCCCCTGGGGGCCTGCCAGGGACGCTGGCCAGGTAGGGAGCTGTCACTGTTGACAGTCTGCCAGGTAGGGAGCTGTCACTGTTGACAGTCTGCCAGGTAGGGAGATCTCACTGTTGACAGTCTCCCAGGTAGGGAGCTGTCACTGTTGACAGTCTGCCAGGTAGGGAGCTGTCACTGTTGACAGTCTGCCAGGTAGGGAGCTGTCACTGTTGACAGTCTGCCAGGTAGGGAGCTGTCACTGTTGACAGTCTGCCAGGTAGGGAGCTGTCACTGTTGACAGTCTGCCAGGTAGGGAGCTGTCACTGTTGACAGTCTGCCAGGTAGGGAGCTGTCACTGTTGACAGTCTGCCAGGTAGGGAGCTGTCACTGTTGACAGTCTGCCAGGTAGGGAGCTGTCACTGTTGACAGTCTGCCAGGTAGGGAGCTGTCACTGTTGACAGTCTGCCAGGTAGGGAGCTGTCACTGTTGACAGTCTGCCAGGTAGGGAGCTGTCACTGTTGACAGTCTGCCAGGTAGGGAGCTGTCACTGTTGACAGTCTGCCAGGTAGGGAGATCTCACTGTTGACAGTCTCCCAGGTAGGGAGCTGTCACTGTTGACAGTCTCCCAGATAGGGAGCTGTCACTGTTGACAGTCTCCCAGGTAGTGAGCTGTCACTGTTGACAGTCTCCCAGGTAGGGAGCTGTCACTGTTGACAGTCTCCCAGGTAGGGAGCTGTCACTGTTGACAGTCTCCCAGGTAGGGAGCTGTCACTGTTGACAGTCTGCCAGGTAGGGAGATCTCACTGTTGACAGTCTCCCAGGTAGGGAGCTGTCACTGTTGACAGTCTCCCAGGTAGGGAGCTGTCACTGTTGACAGTCTCCCAGATAGGGAGCTGTCACTGTTGACAGTCTCCCAGGTAGGGAGCTGTCACTGTTGACAGTCTGCCAGGTAGGGAGATCTCACTGTTGACAGTCTGCCAGGTAGGGAGATCTCACTGTTGACAGTCTCCCAGGTAGGGAGCTGTCACTGTTGACAGTCTCCCAGGTAGGGAGCTGTCACTGTTGACAGTCTCCCAGGTAGGGAGCTGTCACTGTTGACAGTCTCCCAGATAGGGAGCTGTCACTGTTGTTGACAGTCTCCCAGGTAGGGAGCTGTCAAGGATGTCTTGCCAGTCTCCTAGGTAGGAAGGCTGTCAGGAATGTGTTGCCAGGAGCTGTCAAGGATGTGTTGACTGGCTACCAAGACAGGCAGCCAATGCACTAAGTGTACGTGTTTCTTTAATGAACTAACTAATGCGATGAAGGGCCGGGCAGGTGACAGGTGTATGTACTGCCCGTTACCCTAGACCTGTCGCCTTGTGGAGTGTGCGGCATGGGGGAAGGGGGTGTGAAGGGGTCACCCCCCCCCCTTCCCCACCTTCCCCAGTGGGGGAGGGGGTGACTTTGCCTGGTGGGGTCGGGCCGTGGTGCTCCCAGGATGGCACGGTCTAATTTGTTACACGTTTATTGTATATGTGTACATACATTAGTACGTAACTAATAGTAACGCCGTAACTAATAGTAACGTAGAGTAACGCCAGTCCATAAAGGAGGCAATCCGGCGGACATAAACAATTATAGACCAATATCAAATCTACCCATTCTATCAAAAATATTTGAAAAAATTATTTACAAACAGCTCTATTCCTACCTCGTAAAATTCGACATACTCAGCCCCTGCCAGTTTGGCTTCCGGTCCCAAAAGAGTACCAATGATGCAATCATTAGTCTCCTTGACATTATCTACTCAGCCCTTGACAAAAATGAGTTTCCGATTGGACTCTTCATTGACCTAAGAAAAGCCTTTGATACTGTTAATCACAACTACCTCTTATTTAAACTCCAGCATTATGGAATCCGAGGCCTTGCCCTTGACTACATCCGATCCTATCTTAGTGACAGACACCAATATGTAACCATCAATGATACAACTTCTTCCACTCTACCAATTACCGTTGGAGTGCCACAGGGCAGCATCTTAGGACCTCTTCTATTTCTTATATATATAAACGATCTGCCTAATGTCTCTAATATTCTCAAACCTATATTGTTTGCTGACGATACTACCCTTATCTACTCAAACCTCAACCCACATACACTAAATAATGTTGTGAATAATGAATTAAAAAAAGTCCACTTATGGATGTCAACGAACAAACTAACATTAAACATCGAAAAGACTTACTACATCTTATTTGGAAACAAATCATCAAATGCAATTCAGCTACAGATAGACAACATTAACATCAGTAATAAAAATGATGGCAAGTTTCTTGGCCTATTCCTAGACAAGAGACTCAACTTCAGCACCCACATTCAACACATAACTAAGAAAGTCTCTAAGACAGTTGGTATACTCTCCAAAATCAGATATTATGTTCCTAACTCTGCTCTCCTCTCACTATATTATGCACTAATCTACCCCTATCTTAATTATGGTATCTGTGCATGGGGGTCTACCACTGCAAACCACCTTAAGCCCATCATCACACAGCAAAAATCTGCTATCAGAATAATAACTAACTCTGCTTTCAGACAACACTCAGCTCCCTTGTTTAAATCTCTAAACTTGCTAAATATTAACTCCCTCCACACATTCTCTTGTGTCAACTACATTTACAAAACCCTGTTCTTAAATGCAAACCATGCTCTGAAACTCTCCCTGGACAGATGTAATAGGACCCATTATCACCACACCAGAAATAAATATCTCTTTGATATCCCCAGGGTCAAACTTAATCTGTGTAAACACTCTATGCAAATTAAGGGACCTAGTCTATGGAACTCACTCCCTAGTGAATTGAAAAACTGTAAAACTTTTGCCTTATTTAAAAGCAAAACCAAAAAGTACCTAACTTCATCTATTTAGTTTCCTACACTGAGCTTTAATTTGCTCTGTACCTAGTGGTACCCAATCTCCTAATTTTTATGTAATATCAAACAACCTTATCATTGTGTTCATTGCTGTCTTCTTTTATGTGCTAGCCATATGCTGTATTGTGACTACCAATTTTTGTCAACTACCATTCAAGCTGTCATTGCAATCAATCTTATATTGTTTCTGCTGTATTGTGCCTACCAATTTGTTGTCAACTACCATTTTAAGCTGTCATTGCAATCAATCATAGCTACCCATGTGCTTTAATATACTGTACCTATAATTTTCTCTCATCTTTTTTTTTTTTTCATTCCATGTAATCTGTTATCATTTTTTTGTCTATAAATTTTGCAAGTATTTACCTCCTTAAAATTTTCTTAGATTAAGGACCTGCCCGAAACGCTGCGCGTGCTAGTGGCTTTACAAGACTGTAATTACCATAATTGTATCCTCACATTCCTTATGTACATTCTTGTATATGCATAAATAAAATAAATAAATAAAATAAAATACGTAAAACAAAACGGCAGATAACATAGGTGCGCAAGCCGAGTGTAAGCTGCATTTCTATAGCTATAACAAAAAATTTAGTAAATATTAAATGCATATTTTAAATGTTGGTACTGTATATAACTTTGCACACACACACACACACGTTGTGTGTGTGTGTGGTGCAGAAGACAAAAGGGATGGCTATACCAAAGGAAACAGAGTTAGTATAAATGGGGTTAAGTCAGAGTGGGAAAATGTTGTAAGTGGAGTGCCTCAAGGCTCTGTCCTGGGACCTCTGTTGTTTATAATATATATAAATGATTTAGATTCAGGTTTGAGTTTAATGTATATATAATACATTAATTATAAGGAATTAGTGTATATATAATTCATTGTGTCGGGGGACAGGCAGCCAGTTTATTACAGTATATGTTAGGCTTATATCGAGGTCTTCCCCAGGGTCAAATTACTGACCCTCCCCAGGATACAACCCCTCAACAAGCTGTCGCCAGAGCAGGTGCTTCACCTGTCGCCAGAGCAGGTACTTCACCTGTCGCCAGAGCAGGTGCTTCACCTGTCGCCAGAGCAGGTGCTTCACCTGTCGCCAGAGCAGGTGCTTCACCTGTCATCAAACACTGGGATAGCAGACAAGGTCTAGTAAGACTTTTGGTAGGTACTCTGCCCCATGACTGCTTTACAAGCATGAGGCATAGAGAGATTTGATCCAAGTCCCTTCAAAGTCCAAGTCTAAATCTGTCACCTTGTAAATAAACCCTGTAGATGATTCTGTCCAATAGACACAGCTGGAGCTTATTTTAAGGAAGAAGCAAAACGAGATCACTTAGTTTTTTAAGTACCCCAGTAAAAATGAAAAAAAAAGTACTTTAAGGTATAACATTATAGTGTGAAGACGGAACAACTGTCGTTGCTACATCAATGTGATTGTTTATGATCAAAGATATCAATTGTGAGAAAGGCCATTGTTTATCTTGTTGCTTCACTTGTATTGACTTTTGACATCTGCAGATTGTATAGGTGCAACATGGGGCCTGAGCTTCGTCTTCATGTCCTGCTCTGAGATACTCGGTTTTGTCTTGAGTGAGACCTTGTGTCGTACTAGTCGTAGGGCGAAGCACGACCCAGTTATGTTCTCGCGTATCTCGGATGCTCTGCAGGCTGCTGCAGATGTGGTAAGTTTCAGTGTCTTGAGTTTGCGTGAGATATGGTCTGCTTTTATTTTTTTTTTAGCAGTTGCCTATTTGCATGATTTGTCTTATTTTATATTTTCATCCAGTACTGTAGGTTTAGCTTATGGACTTTCCACATTGTTTGTATCCTCTTTTTTTCTCTTCTTACTCTCTGTTTTGCTCCTCTTTCCTTTCTTCTCTTCTTCCATTGTTTTATCATCTCTCCCTGTCTGTTCAACCTTTTTACTGCAGCACCATCCTTCCCTTGCTTATGCATTCTATTTTCACCATATTTATATTAGGCCCATTCTCCTGTTTTGGTAGTACTGTACTTATAGGAACGATGAGGATCATAGTGTGTGTGTGTGTGTGTGTGTGTGTAAGTGTAAGTGTAAGTGTAAAATATACAGTATATATACATATCTCAACGTACAAGTGTACGTTGGTATATATATACTATGTATTCAGATTTGTCCAACTCAATAGTTCAGATTTCTATACTTTTTTAAGTGTAGAAATCTGAACTATTGAGTTGGACAAACTGGAAAACTGTTTTTTACTTGCGTTGCTTTGACAAACTAACCTAACCTAGCCTTCCGAGGCCTAAT
Source organism: Procambarus clarkii (assembly GCF_040958095.1). Classification (NCBI taxonomy): domain Eukaryota; kingdom Metazoa; phylum Arthropoda; class Malacostraca; order Decapoda; family Cambaridae; genus Procambarus; species Procambarus clarkii. The sequence goes on from NC_091220.1 coordinate 18,421,105, forward strand.
GCACGATATCTGAGGCCTAATATAATACATGTGTGTGCTATACTAGGCCTAGGAGTAATATTTTTTTTTTTTTTTTGCCTCATTTATTTTAAAAGAATTCCTTACTAGTCAGTATATGACTATCTAAAAGCTAAGTACTGTACTGTACTGTACTGTACTGTACAGTACTGTACTGTACAGTACTGTACTGTACTGTACTGTACTGTACTGTACAGTACTGTACTGTACTGTACTGTACGTGCATACGAATTCGTGACTGTTGATGACCATCACGATACGTAGCCAACCTACTTTCCTATCTAAACATGGGTTTAGATTGGTTGTTATAAATATTCAATCTTCATCATATTTATATAAATATATATTTATATTCACTGTAACAATAAAAATTATTATAAGGTATTTATAATGTTTGTTTGGATTTTTACAATGTTTCTTCTTATAATTTAATTTGAGATTTCCAATGAAAAATAAATATTACTGCACTTACAGTACATACTGTACTAACAAATCTTTTTAGGACAGATGTTGATAGATGACTATATATATTATATTTTAAGGACTATAATGAATACTTTTCTTGTACAGTACTGGAATTGAATTTGTGTACTTGATTTATAACCATAAGTATAGAATACAAAAGCAATGAGGTGCTTCCAACAGATCGCTCCACCGTGCCCTCGAGTGGAGGATCTGCGTTACCACTGGACACAGTTATCGATCGTGTGTCAGCGGTGCCAACACTATGATGGGCAGCCACCACCTATTGAAGAAACACACGTACCCAGGCATCTTTCTCAAATGCTGAAGGTACAGTTCCCTTTTAACTTCAGGTTATCAGGACTTGACTCAGATTTGTAGTTCTCTTGTGAATTATAATTAAATTGTAAGTTTTTACAAGTGTGAGAGGATGTACTTAAGTTATTGCATCTGTTCTAGCCTCTAAATATTTACATTTTTTAAGTATTAAACTTTATTTACAGTTGTGTCATATCAGATAAAGAAAGTTTAATATGACCGCAGCTACTGGTGGCAGAGGAGAGGGAGCAGCACATAGGAGGACCTTTGAGCCCATGCATGGAGTACCTAGTCCAGGAGAAAGTATTAGCGACATTGGCGTCTCATGCACGTGCGGACCGACCTCTAGGGATACGTCAGCATGTCTACATATTCTTGGTGGGGGTCCTTAACCATCTTCATCATTCTCATCTCCATCATGCACCCATACACAAGCCCCTGCAGGTATGTGACTGGCCTGGTTGCCTCTTCTCATATGATTACCACGTGGGTACATTGTCCTAATTAGCAGCACACAACACATGACTCTTGTGTACACAAAGGTTAAGCCACAGCTTCTCAGGCTGATTAGGATTAACAATTAAAATTCAAACTACATACAATACTGTACTTAATTTTCAAGAGTTTTGTTAAATAATATTTTAAAGATTTTAATATAATAGTGAATTTCTCTAAAAATATTATTGTGTCCTCTCGATTCAGCGACTTGGTTTGGTTAATTACAAACAATGTGAATTTAGACATTTGAGTGTACTGTATGTACACTATCACCTATTATTCTAGTAAACAGTTATGTTGTTAAAATTATTGTACTGTACTTAATTTACCCTGCCAAAACGTAACACAGTACAGGCTGTAGGTACAATATTTGTCTTCCTTATTGTGATTTATGGTACATGACCCAGCCGTGTCCACCAATATTTCACCAGTTTTCCACCTTGTGTGCATGTTGCTAAACTTGTAATGCCGAGGCTTTCATTGCTAATTTGTATTTATTTTTAACTTTAAAATCAGCCAATTTCTAATAAAACAAGATACCCAAAATTAGCAGCAGTAACCAAATTAAATGGCGGTAACAGGAGAAATGATCTAATAGCTGCACAAATGCTTAAATTAATTGATAAACTTAAGATAGCTAATTATGTTATTAGATTTGTAGTACTTTAGAGTACTGTTTTGCATTGCAGAGGGTAACAAGGTTACAGTTTCTCGTGGGAAGCTAAGTACTCACCTAGTTGTACTCACCTAGTTGTGCTTGCGGGGGTTGAGCTCTGGCTCTTTGGTCCCGCCTCTCAACCACCAATCAACAAGTGTACAGGTTCCTGAGCCTATTGGGCTCTATCATATCTACACTTGAAACTGTGTATGAAGTCAGCCTCCACCACATTGCTTCCTAATGCATTCCATTGTCAACCACTCTGACACTAAAAAAGTTCTTTCTAATATCTCTGTGCTCATTTGGGCACTCAGTTTCCACCTGTGTCCCCTAGTGCGTGTGCCCCTTGTGTTAAATAGCCTGTCTTTAAGTGAAACGTTAAGATGTAAGGAAATTCTCATTCCTGTATGGGTGCTCAGCAAATGGAATATATTGAAGGAAGATGTTGTGTTAAAGTCAATTCCATCCACAATTTAAGAAAAATACGATGAAAATTTTATTATTGAAAAAAGATAATTACGTAGTGTGCTTGGTATAAATGGCTAGGAGGATAAAGAACTAGATCTCATTCCCCTCCCCCCCCCCTCTTTCATGCCCATAGTCAGTGATAGTCAATTATAGAACTGTAGTCTCTGTATTAATCCGTCATTCCAGGCCATGGTGCGAACAATTTGTGAGATGAGAGCTTCTCCATATGAAGCTGAAGAATTGAATTCTTATCGACATTGTCTGAAAAGATTCGTCAAGATAATGGTATAATACTGCTCTATATACAGGTAATAGTAGAACATTGCTTTTGGGTAACTGTCGAGTTGTGTGTTGCATGTTTGGAAAGCAGGAAGTGGATTAAAACAATGTGCATGTAATGCGAGTTTAGATGCAGTACAAAAGTACTTCATTTGCTTATTATGTAATATAAAAATCCAATCATTCAATCACCATTAGGAAATTTTTCAAAGGATTAATACTGTACTGAAAAATGTTATCTTGATGATTTTGGGGCTTGGCGTTTCTGTGGCCCGGTCCTCGACCAGGCCTCCTTTTTGTTACACACCCCCAGGAAGCAGCCCGTAGCAGCTGTCTAACTCCCAGGTACCTATTTACTGATAGGTGAACAGGGCATCAGGGTGAAATAAACTCGGCCCATTTGTTTCCATTTCCACCGGGGATCGAACCCGGAACCTCAGGACTACGAATCCGAAGCGTTGTTTACTCAGCTGTCAGGGGCCCCTATTTTACTTTTTGTTGACTTTAACATCTTTAGCATCATACAGTTCGTGAAATAAAGAAATGTATATATAACGAAGGTAGTATATTGTGAAGGCATTGATAATGGTATGGAGATGATAGTAGGATGGGTGAGAACCGGTTAATATCTAAGTGTTTTTCCCACACCCTGCTCAAAATGCTGTGCATATTACTGGCTTTAGACATACTGTAGTGTGTACTAAAGTGCGCCCTGGTGAGGCCACTCCAGACTGACAACCAGAGCACAACTCCATAGTCTCCTAAGACTGATGGATGCCTACTACTACTACTACTACTACTACTACTACTACTACTACTACTACTACTACTACTACTACTACTACTACTACTAGTGTGTACTAGCTCTATCTAGAAATCCAACATTATGTTTGTAACTCATCTTGGATGTATGAAATGTTTGTGGTGGGATTTACCTAAAATTGTTATGTTATAATATGTTTGGCATGATATACTAAGCTCTTAATCCCATATTTGACCAATATTTGTTAATTCTTACACTGCTTCAATCACTCACTATCTACAATTTTCTTTGTGCTTTAGTTACGAACTGTCGTTTCCTCTTTCTTTTTCTTTATTTCGCACCCCATACCCATCCTGTGTGCAGTGGAGGAAAGGGTTACAGAGGCACATAATGGGTTCAGGACTTGAACCCCATAGTTCATTTAACTAAGCAAGTGACAGTCTTGTGAAGTCCCATGTTCAAGTCACTACTGCAATTTCTTGCTGTGCTCAGATCACTCTGTGATTTCCTCCTATGCTCCAAACCCCATAAGATATTTATTTATAATTATATTTGTTAGCTATTCATACACATTTTAATGGTTTACTTATAAATACCTGCCTAGTTTAATCATTGACGTGCAAATGATCTTTCGCCCTGTTGACCATAATAATAATTACTATGGAGTCGGGGGGTCACTTGTTTAACTACATCGGATTATATTTCGGCAACAAACACCAATATATAGCCATGAACATCACTTTCTCTCCTACGCTATTAGTAACATTGGCATCCCTCAGAGCAGTGTACTTGGCCCTTTCCATTTTCTCATATAAATTAATTCCGTGACGAGTGGTCTGCGGACACCTCCAAGCTAACACTGTTTACTGATGCACAACTTCTTATGTTCTTGAGCACAGACCTAAACAGTCTAAACAAAACTAAATACAGAATTGAAAAGACAGTATGTAATTTACAATTAACAAACTCATTATTATTAATGAGTGTTGTTATAAATTATTAACTCGATACAAAATCTTACTGAAGCGACCATACGAGTCATAAATACTCATACTCTGCCCAAGTAAAACAAACAAGCAACACTTAGTGGGCCAGCCAGAGGCGTAGGGTTCGTGCAGTCCAAAAAAATAAATAAATTAAATCAATTATTAATTAAATAAGATTCTCACCTTGAAGGTGCAAGGGCGCATTCTTACTTTCGAAAAATATTTTGCAAGATCAATCCTTTTATTGTGTGTGTGTTTGTAAATTGCAGCCAATAGCCCTAACTGGAGGTGTTTCAAGTGGTTATACGCCAGAAGACAGTCTCCCACCGACCCCATCCCACGTGGCCACGGCACCAGCAGCAGTGACTCTCACTCCGTAGTGACATCACAGAAATTACAACCTAAATTTCCATTGGTGGATGCTCTGCTCAACCTCTGTCACAGTGCCGTAAGTACAGTAAAGTGCATTGTATCTCCTCCTTGAGGTTATCTTGAGATGATTTCGGGGCTTTAGTGTCCCCGCGACCCGGTCCTCGACCAGGCCTCCACCCCCAGGAAGCAGTCCCGTGATAGCTGACTAACACCAGGTACCTATTTTACTGCTAGGTAATAGGGGCATAGGGTGAAAGAAACTCTGCCCATTGTTTCTCGCCGGCACCCGGGATCGAACCCGTGACCACAGGATCACAAGTCCAGCGTGCTGGCCGCTTGGCCGACCGGCTCCTGTGTATGCTATATCTAGTGCACAATAGACTAAGTAATTTTTAGGTAGGGTCAAAAAAGTATTTCTTTGTCTTTTATTTATCTAATAAAATGCTCATTAGATTACTAAATATCTAAAATAATATTGTTCACCAGTAACTGAAGGTATGTTTTCCATAACTATAGTAAATGTTGCTTTTAATATAATATGTTTACCATGTAAATTAGAAGAAAATTTAATTTAATTTCTTGATTTGAAATGCAACGTCATTGTTTGTAACTACAGGTCACTCAAGATATTCTTGAAGTTTAAGCACTTTACATACAATATAAGTACATACTGTATCACAATTTCCCCACATTAACATGAAGTTTGAAAGAGTGAAACATTCCTTGCTAAGTAATAAAGATCATATTTCATCACGTTAATGTGCTATGAATTAATAATAAACATTTCCTTGGACAACTTACCAGGACAGTGAGATCTCGGCTACAGCCCATGACTGCCTTGTGGGTATAGCAAGTGTCCGAGAGGGCCAGAGCAGTTCAACTATAGCGAGACACACACTCCTTCCCCACTACCTGGCCACCCGTTTAGTCACTGCCTCTGACAGCATTCCTGCAGATACTGAATCAGCATTAATAGAGGATGTACCATTGTCAGAAAGAGTCAGGTGAGCAGGAAAATACCATATGTGACATCCCTTTGCAGTTAGATATCACCCGTGATGAAGAAGCACTGTGCAAAAATTACTCTTTTATTGTTGATGGTAATTCACTAAAGGTGAATGAAACATATACTAAAAAGCTTATACCTTGTATGTTGTTTTTTCACATTTTCATTGACAGTCCTTGCACTTGTCCACCAGAGATCATATTGGACATAAATTTTAACACGTGTGTATAATAATATCCTTCATGGCATGAAATATTAATCGACCTCATTTTATTGGCTTTCATGTTGACTTATATATCCTTCTCCTTGGCACACTAAATGGAGTTAGTTTCATACTCTGATGACAAAGAGGGAAATTGAGCAACTTCTGAAGTCCCTGTTTTGACTATAGGATTGAAAACAGACCAAGAGTGTTGCATCCATTAGGAATGACCCTCTGTGGTCCTGGGACCAGATTCACGAAGCAGTTACGCAAGTACTTACGAACCTGTACATCTTTTCTCAATCTTTGGCGGCTTTGTTTACAATTATTAAACCGTTAATGAACTCCGAAGCACCAGGAGGCTGTTTATAACAATAACAACAGTTGATTGGGAAGTTTTCATGCTTGTAAACTGTATAATAAATGTAACCAAACGTGTCAAAGATTGAGGAAAGATGTACACGTTCGTAAGTACTTGAGTAACTGCTTCGTGAATCTAGCCCATTTTTCAGCATTTCATCTCTGGTGTGACTTCAGATGTTGGAAAGTCAGGCACAGACTGTACATGCAAAGGTTCCCTAATGCAAAGGTTTCATGCATATTTGTATAGTCAGTGTTAATGATCTCATCTTTTTGGTGCCTCAAAAAGTTTGCATGTCAAGTAATGTAATTACAGTAATTTTCATTTGTGTGTGTTTTATTAGCCACTGTATCTAGTGATGCCTGCAGGGCTGAGCTGAGCATAGGTCCACCAGACACCTAAATATTTGTAGCCACTGACAAATGCATTAATATAGTTTGAATGTTATGATGGTGTGCATGATATTAAGTACGTCTCTTGAATGATATGAAAGTTGTCTCAAGTCTCATTGTATGTATCACTTGTTACAACGTGGGATCTGTAACATACGATCATTAAACAATGCATGTGTCCAGGTGCTACAGTACATACAACACATAATTCATAACACTGGCTCATTCATACACAGTATATAGTTGTGTAAATAATAATTTAATTGTTACCAGTTAAGCCTTATATCAAGAAAATGACTCCTGACTGACCAAATAATCTAGGACTGAAGGCGGCGAAAACAGCGACAGTGAGGATGAAGAAGATGTGGGAGAGTTTCCCGGGAAAAAAGAAGTAGTGACATTCCTGCACTGGCTCACTTTCTGTGATAAGGTACTCTCGTCTCTTGAATATTATACCCGCTAAATTTCAGTGCAGTAGAGTTTCATTATCTGTGGGCTTTTGGGCCCCATGTCCTAGATATTGGTGATGACCAGACCACACACTAGAAGGTGAAGGGACGACGACGTTTCGGTCCGTCCTGGACCGTTCTCAAGTCGACTTGAGAATGGTCCAGGACGGACCGAAACGTCGTCATCCCTTCACCTTCTAGTATGTGGTCTGGTCATCATACTTTAGTCACGTTATTGTGACTCATCGCCTGCAAATAGATATTGGTGCTCAGTCTGCTGTTTTTTATTTTACTGTTTTGATTCACTATCATATTTACTCCTGAAAATGTGAATGGAGGTGGCATCAACCATTTTTCTCTGTACATTCTATCTGTTTACCACCTACACTGCATACAACCACTTTCTTACATCTCAAATTTCCACATACAGTATTCTGCCTTCAATTGGAAAAAATTATCCCTGTCTGCCTTGACTATTGCCTTTTAATATTTTTTGACTGTGCCTTCTCTGGTCCTTCTCTATTCTAAAGTTGTTTGATTGAGCTCTCTTATCCTGTTTCTATTGCTTAGTTTTCTTATTTAAACAACCAGCCTTGTTTATTTACTTCTATACGTTCCAGTCTTCTTGTGCTTAACTAGAAGAGGATTTCCTGGCAGAGCTGCATGTTCTACAACTGGAATGACTTAGGCTGTGTATTTTGTTTTGAAACAATCCTTGTTTACATGTTTGCCAGGTTCACACATGCTGCTGATGTTATAATATTTTATGCACTTCCAGTGTTAAAGGATGCCTTTGTTCCAATCTTTTTCTGGTTCTTGTAACTGCTTTCCTCTTATTTTTGTTCAGTCCTTTGTCTCCTTTCCATTTCCCCATCTTCAACCAGTCTTCCCCCCTCTTTACTATCTTTGTATTGTCTGCAAACTTTGGCATGGAGGAACTCATTCCTTTGGTTAGGTCATTAACTTAATGTAGGAAGAGCAGAGGTTCAAGGACCAAGCCTGGTTGGACTCTGCTTACTACTTGCCTACATTCTCACATTTCCTCTATAACTAATAGTGCTGGGTATAATATATAATAATATAGTGCTGGGGAGATGGGACACCACGAGCGTAGCTCTCATCCTGTAACTACACTTAGGTAATTACACTTGGGTAATTACTAAGACTGTTTTCATGTCTTATCAGGTTGGTAGTCTGGGAAAATGCAATCTTTCCAGTCCTTTGTTATCTTAGCTTAAGCATCAGACTTGCAATATTGCAAGCCTGAAACGGCAATGTGTGCTGGTTGTCATAATATTAGCACAATAATACAATTAGCACAATGGTGCTAATTGAAAGGTGCTCCATACTTAGTGGAAGTATGTTGCAGTGTCAGTCCTTAAGAAACTAAGCCATATGAACAGGCATATAGTATAGAAACATCCCAGTTACAGCCCCGCTCCTGTGGCAGACAAGTCCACTAAGGGCTCACCATAGGCCGTGCTCCTTGCAACATTTTTCTCAATAGCGGATTCTAAAACAACAACAGTATTGAAAGTACTATTGATACTAGATATTTGATCAGATTCTCAGATATATCTTTTAAAAAGTTACCTTGAGGTGCTTCCGGGGCTTAGCGTCCCCGCGGCCTGGTCGTCGACCAGGCCTCCTGGTTGCTGGACTGATCAACCAGGCAAGTTAAGCAAATTATTTTAATGGGGGGGGGGGCAGTTTAAAACACACTTTTCCTCACTGCGACCTGTTGCAATGTGAGGTGTAATTATTTTCTTATTATTATTTTGTTCATTAATAAATTTTCATCTGTAGTGGGTGCCTTATCTTAAATCATGAAGCTTTCTTTACTCCAAAGTTTAAAGGGCTAATTTCTATAGCATCTTCCTGGAACATCCAATCTTCCATTTTTATATTCTGTATTCAATCATTAAGCAATAATGTTTGTTTTGCAATGTCTGTCAGATTGGGTTTGTTATTAATATACAGTACATATTTGTTTCTAAATGATTATTTCATACTACACAATTACTGAAGTTCAGAAAAAACATATTGGGTAATTAAATTTTAATCTCGTCTTTCAATAAACAGTCTACCGTTAAACGTATGTGACCGTATTTCATCTTTATAGCTTGTAGGTGTAAGTGATGGTGCGTTGGGTTCAAGCATCTGTTCTACGATAAGAGAGGTGTTCTTAGATGGTGTTTTACGTGGGAATCTCACCAGTGACGACGAAGATACCATATCTCTCTACATTGCTGTCACGGCCAAGATCATTACCTCAGTTTCCTCTCCACTGCTCGTTAATAGTGAGTTCGCTTCCACTACTTGTCAACAGTCATTACTTTCCCATTTCCAGTTAATAGTAACATCTGCACCACTTAGTGTTGAAAGTTTAGTGAACAGTGAAAATTATCAGATGAGGGATATGAAACTGCACAGGTATAAAAATAATAGTGGTATGTCATTGATAATGGTGCAAGTTATGTTAGACACCAGAGGTAATACCAGTTTGCTTATGTATGAAAACTCTTCTAGCCAATGTACTTTAGACTATGAAGACAGCAGGTTGTCCCATTGCAAGGGGAAGGTGTTGACTGGTGTTGCTAGGTAGTGAAGAGACCAGCGAGAGAGTGAATCTGTCTGCACAGACGCTGGCCGTACTTAAACCATACTTGTCGCTGTAAGAATGTCCGTCTACAGCCCCGGAGATGCTTGAGGAAGTGTGGGCCTGGGAGTACAGCTGTGTGGTGTGTGGCAGTTACTACAAATACTTCCCCTTTCTGCTTGTGAATGGTATCTCCCCCACCACTTGTTAGTGATTAGTACTTTCCTGCTAATTTTATTGGTAAATTATTTGACCTTTAGTATATTTGTTGCATTTCTATTGCAAATTGATAGTAATTGTATAAGTTTTATTTGTGACTATATTGTGATAGGAAAGAGGGTTTATTGTAGGACAAAGAGGGAATGAAAGCCTTCAGGAATATTTGGCTGGTGTGTGAAAAGTATGATGACAAATTCAATGCAAAAATGTAAAGAATATCTAGTGTACATTATGAGTTGCTTAAGCTGCTGAAGATACATTTATCATCCTCATTATAGCTCAGAACATTGTAGTAGAGCTTAGCTCCAAACTCTTCTATAGTTTTAGCATGTACATAAAGTGTGACATTTTTTTGAAATTGTACAGGCATCATCTCGTGGCTGACTGAAGACTCTGAGGACATAGAAGGCAGTGAGAACAGCATGAGACAACAGGTGATGGTTCTGTGCCAGCGTCCACCTCATCACCTCCAGATACAGGCTCTAAGGCTACTTCAGGTATGTGATTGACACGGACGCTGAGGCTACTAAAGGCACGTGATTGATACAGACTCGATGGCTACTCCAAGTATGTCGTGTATGGTTTTCAGTTACATATTTAATTGATATCTTAATGTATCGCCCAACATCCAGGTGCTGATGGAGAAGCCTGGGAGCATGGCTGTACAGTCACTGGTGCTGAACTATGTAGTAACGCGGTCGTACTACGATTCCTCGGCAGCAGAACACCTTCAGAGCTCCTGGTCGGATGAAGAAGATGAGAGATACAAACACCGAGAGGGTGAGACAGAGTTGACAATTTAAAGGTGTAATTTGGTGTCAATATTCTCATGTTGTCTAGTATAAGGGAATATAAATTAGTATCAGAATGATGTCTCATAAACCACTCATTTTGAAGTGAGATTATTGAATGTTAATTTTTTACAGCATATGCAACTTGCAATTCATCCTCTATATAATTTTCATATTTCTACTGTGAAAAGAAATTACTTGCCAAACGAGAAGGGGAACATAAAATTAAATTGATTTTTGTGTGTCCTGCATGTGCATTTGTACTTGCATTTATTGCTTGCAAACACACACACCTCTTACTGTGTGTGCGTGTTTACACAGGTGAGATGTCTCCTGGATCACAGCCCATCAGCAGAACCTTAGCCCCAGCTAACATAAATAAAATTGTCAAGAGGTGAGTCTCATCATAATGCATCTATTAGAAGTACAGTAGACTTTCGTACTGGTATTAACACATATCGAGCCCCTCTAAATGCTACTTGGCTTCATGAAGACTGGCAAGCAGCACTTGGGGTAACTACCAAATGACATGTTTTGGCTGTTTTTCCTGACTGCCATTATCAGACAGCAGCTCAATAGGGCCTCGAGCCTCAAGCCCAATCCCCATGGAGGGAGGCAACAGGAGCAACCAAGTTCCATGCTCAGAAAGCACAGTTGAACCTAATTTAACATCACCTCGGTTAATGTCGTTCGTTTGTACATCAGTAGAATAGATAAATTCAAACCTTCTTTGGCATCTGACAGGCAAACAGTCCTGCTTTCTTGTTTTTAAATGTAAAATAGAGAAAACGAAGTGGAAACTTATGGCACTTAAAACAAATTAAGTACTCTACGAGGCATAACTTAAATATTGTCAATGAACACTTCATTTATAATAAAAATTAAAATTTGTATTAGCGGAAAATAATACAGTAGCACAATACAATACATAAAAATTATATAATGCTGCACTGTATAACCATATGGCTACGTTAACAAATTATCAAGTGAATTTAGCTGTTGCTGAAGCAAATGCATCTCGCCAGCTGATCACTGACATAACAAGGTGTGGGAGATCCAAGCTTGATATTACTGGTACTAGTAAACATGTTCCTTAGACAAGACATGGACAGGTTAACAGCCTGTAACAGGTAGTACTCGTAATGAAAGGGCAAGGGACAATAGAAGACAATATTGTTAGAAACTCTTGCCAAAAGGTTTTCGTTTCACTTAATGTCGCTTCAATTGCGGTTTTAGCACAAAGCAATCTGGGCAAGATAGCTTCAGGGAGCCACAGTGTCTGGACCAGAAAGAGGTGTTTCATTACATTCAATGCTGAGTTTTAAATAAAAATGGAATATAATTTGTAGGTTGGAACTGGCATGAAAATTTGCTTAATCTTGGACTAGTGCAACTAATTTCACCCCAAAGTTGGTACAGTTCTATATATTATTTAATGTTTATGGTACTGTGGTATGTTGCTAATTTTGTTGCTTTTTTTAACAGTTTCATGACAGTCGTACCTGAGGAGTTGAGATCAACAACCAAGGATGACTTTGAGAGTTACATGGCTGATGCCCAGCGCCAGTACAGTGACATGTGTCGGGTGAGTCACATGGATATTCTTATATAATGCAATTTTTGTCATATTGTATATTAAATATATTTGAAAATTGGATAAGGGTATGCAAGATACAGAGCTTATTTCCTATTAACAGCTCTTGAGGGGAGCATCATAATTTTAGTTCCATCATTATTGTCAGCAATTTGATACTTTACTACCTTAATTGACAGTAATACTTCAGTTATCTTCTGAAGTTAATCCTTAAGCAAAATTATAATATTATAATTTAAATGTCAATTTATTTTATAATATTTATGAAGTAGAAATTCAGTCTTGAGTATCATTAGGTTTTCTACCATATTCCTTATTTATCCCAAACTTTCTTTCATCAGTCATGTTCATCATTTGGTTGGCCGAGAGAAGCTGTAACTCCAGAGTGCCCGTCCGATTCCTCGTCCACAGCATCCCGGGAGTCTCGGCCCGAAGCAGAAGGAAACACGTTCTATGAAGGACCATTCCTTAGCATGCTCATGGATTTCCTGGAACACTTACCTGATCAAGTATGAAGTTGCTTAGTTTCTTGTTCAAAATATATCATATGCATCAATCACTTTTCCATCCCTGTGGACTGGTTGGTAAAGACCATACACCTTGCAGGGTCAGCATTCAATTCCCATTTGACTAAGTAGTTGGGCACTGCTTCTTTCTCCCCCTTCTAATTCCTTGTCCTCGTATCCCTTAGAAATGCTATATAGTCATACTGACTTAGTGAGCTCACCTGATAATTATCTTACCCTATCTGGGGTCAAGTATGAAATGTTTGGTGTTTCCCCATAGAGTTGCTCGGTGCTTTGTAATATGTTTTTTGAGAAGGGGAAGAGGGGAAGGACCAAGGGAAGGGGGAGATGGGGTGAAGAGAGGGGAAGGGAGAGATGGGATGAGGAGGGGGAAAGAGGAAGAGACCCAGGTGTAGCTGGTTACCCCTTTTATATATATAAATGGAAATGTCTGTTCAAGGTTGGTCAGATGGGAAAGAAGGGAGAGGGAGGTGGGAAGGAAGAGGAACAGGGGGAGGGGCAGAAATGGTGGAAGAGGTGGGATGTGGGGAAAGGGAGAGAAGGAAGAGGGGTGGAATGATAAGATGAACCATCCCGGGCACAGCCAGATACCCCCTTTGAGTTTGATTATAAGCAGACCATATTGAGACACCAAGGAATCATCTAAGCATGTTTCAAACAAAATAACTGATGGAAATGGAATAGAGAGAAGGAACGCACATGAGAGAGTACTGTAACACGCTGTGAAGATATGGGAATGAAGGAGGGAAGTAGGTGTGAGAGGTCACCAGAGTTGTCACCACGATTCCATGTAAATACTGTAGTATAGTATTTATATTTTGTTCATTGTCAGATATCCAATACAACCAATATGTGTGTTATGTTATGGACAAATTACAGAAGATGGTAAAATATTACATAAAATTATCACCCAGTTTTTATACAAATGATGTAAATATGGATATAATGCTTCTATATGAATGTGAAGGAGTTAACTAAGATCCCATGAGACAAATTTTGGTATAGTTCTTAATTGGTTACTATGTAATTAGGTTATTGTGTACCAGTGGCTTGCTTGTATTGTGAAATTGCAATCTGATCTTTCCAGCCACTCTTTCAGTTTATTTCTGTACAATGTTCACAAACAGAATAATAACAAAGCAGTGGGCTGCAAGACACTTTCTGAGCTGTGCCAGGAACTGGTTTGTGCACTATATAAGTGTACATGTTACCTTGTAGGACTACATATACAGTACTGATGGTGTTTTTGTCAATTACGAGTTAATAAATAATTATTCAAAGCAAAAAGTACATTTTGTAAGCTAGCGAGTGAGGCTACAAACATAAAAACCATCCTTGATCAATCGAGTCCTCGCCGTCTATACCACAAGTCGGCAAACAGCACAATTCGTATTGACTAGCTCGTTGACCCCTCCACCTGGCTGTTGTGTACACTTCATGTAACTAGAAAGGAAGCAGATAGGTTTTTAAATTTTTCTTTCTTCCACATACAAGGTGACAATTTTGATGATAGCCACACAATGAGGGTTAAAGCATATTAGAAACACTTTAGTTGTTCAAAGCACGATGGGAAATATCTGGTAACTATAGTTTAATGAATTATTATATTCATATAATATTGAGAAATGGTCTCTCATAATACATTTTGTACGTAGGATTATGATATCAACTTGCAAGTGACATCGTTGATGGCAACTCTAGCACTGCTACCACACCCACACCTCCACGAGTACCTGCTGAACCCCACCATAATGGTGGCTGGGGGTGTACGCACACCCTTCACTGTCCTCTCCTCGGTAGTGTCCAAGATTCACCAGCCAATTATGGAACGTGAAGATTACCTGGATCATCTCAAGGTCACCAGATACCAGCTCTTGGGCACAATGGAGGACTTTGACTTTGAGTAAGTATAGAAACATGCTATTTCCATTTGTTTTTAAGAACATTTTGTAATTCATTAAGGTTTGAAGCTGTTCAGTCCATTCTATTGACAGATAGCCTGCACTTCTTGCTGTTGATAATTCACTCAGAATTATACACATTGACATGAGCCTTGTGCTGGACTAATCATCCTTTTAAATATTGTAACTAAGAAAGAGAAGTGATATTTGCATCTTTCAAACTATTCACTTGCATGCTGCTACTATAAATAATAAATAAATGTTTATTTAGGTAAGGTACATACATACAAGAAATTTTTACAAAGATTGGTGGACTTATAGATAGAGCTAGTACATACAATGCCTAAAGCCACTATTACGCAAAGCGTTTCGGGCATAAGACATATAACATAAGTCTTCATAAATAATACAAAATAGTTGGAAAGTTTTCAAAATATTTTTTCTACCAAAGTTTAAGACAGGATTCTATATTGTATTTGTGACTTTGATTTAGACAAGATGATATTACTGTAAGCATTTTTTTGCTTGTATGTTTCACATGCACTGTCTTGTATGTTATGGAGATTGGCTGGATCATTAAATAGTATTTAAATTTAAAATGTAAAGAAATGATTCGATGTTAGGAAATAATGCATTGTTTACAAATTATACACTAGGTACTATAGTATGGTTCAGCCGATTACTGTTTTTATGGGTTTTAAAATTGTTTTCACAGCCGAGATGAAGACAGCCATAAGTTTGAAGCACTGATTGTCATTGAAGAATTCACCAAGGAATTAGCATCAATTGCATATGCCAAATACATTACAGAAGGTAGTGGATGGTAGTGATTGTCAGGTATGGTGACTTCTCTACTCTACATTCCTGTCACAGTTGTGTGTCTGCCCCGATCATGGCTTATTACAGGCACTCGCAGCGGAAGCGACATTGGTGACGGGTAAAAGACGGCAATCCTCTTAGATTTGATATATATAATGTGCACCAAAATCTTTGTAGGTATTTTGGTTTCAACTAAGAAAAATGAATGTAAGTTAACATTTAAGCACCTGATACTTTTATAAAATGTTCAACAAGATAACTTATTGAGCTCAACACAGATCTGACATTGTTATCTTGAATACTTGCCATATAATTTTTGCTTGTTGTGAAATGGGTAATAGCTCGCTTATTTAAATGTTACTTTTATTTAATTTATTGATAACCTATGCTTCTTGTTGCTATTTTTTCTTTGTGTGTCACTCTTCAAATTTAGTTAATGTATAGATGGTCTCTTTGGTATCACATGCACAAGTCTTATAGTGAGGAAGAGAGTGCAATTGTGAATACTCTTCCTGTCCCGGTGTTGCATTTGCATGGGGAATAATGCACAGGTTGCACCCTATTTTGTAAAGGGAATGTAGTCATGTTAGTGCACAAATATACACAGCAATAGATGGGATGGAAATGGTAGAAATTTATGTATTTTTTTAAGCAGCTTCTGGGACTAGATTAAGTTTAATGACGGAATTCTGCAGTGGAGAAAGAAAGCATCACACTGGTCAGTCTTTATTTAAAAGGACTTTTTGTATATGTTGTAACTTTAGCTGCAAGTCAGAACCTCAACTGTGTTGTGAAGGCAGTTCTCCACAACCTAGATGTGCCATATTGTCATGTATTGTATTTTCTGCATCTGCTCTTTCTTGTTTGTGCGCGTACAAGGGAGCCGGTCGGCCGAGCGGACAGCACGCTGGACTTGTGATCCTGTGGTCCCGGGTTCGATCACGGGCGCCGGCAAGAAACAATGGGCAGAGTTTCTTTCACCCTATGCCCCTGTTACCTAGCAGTAAAATAGGTACCTGGGTGTTAGTCAGCTGTCACGGGCTGCTTCCTGGGGGTGGAGGCCTGGTCGAGGACCGGGCCGCGGGGACACTAAAGCCCCGAAATCATCTCAAGAAAACTCAAGATAACGTACATGAAGAGAATAGCGGTGGTTAAAAATATATATGCGGTATATTTATTTCAATTGAATACTATGCTGCAGTATTATGCTAAACACTCGTGCATCTTTGCCATTTTAAATTTTCTGGCACCTTTTTCTTGTTGAGAATGATCTCAATTTTATAGAAATTGCTGTTGTGGTAATTTAGTGATGATTAGTTTTCTGGTTATTGGTCTCACTGCTGTACTGTAACAGGGCCATAATACTTTTGTTTTGTAATGCCAATATTTATTTGGTGATGTTTGCTAGCAGTTGCAGGGAGCTGTGAGAGGTGGGGGGACATCACCTATGTTGCAGGTGAGGAGTCACAATAACTTAGCTGAAGTATGTTGACCAGACCACACACTAGAAGGTGACGGGACGACGACGTTTCGGTCCGTCCTGGACCATTCTCGAGTCGACACACAATCAACTTGAGAATGGTCCATGACGGACCGAAACGTCGTCGTCCCTTCACCTACTAGTGTGTGGTCATCACCTATGTTTTTCATCTGTACTAAATCAACATTATACCGGTATATCTGAAGGTTCTAGTCTACGCCTACACAATGTGCAATGGTTATCTTGCCCGTCTTATTTCGTGTTCATGCGGAAAGCGAATAATTATGTAGTTATTACCATATTTTAAATATCTTGTACAGCATTTGTGTTTATATTCCATAAAATTTACAGATTGACTTGTTGTGATAATAATGACTTAAATTTTATCAAGACAAGCAAGACTTTCTGGAATACAAATTGTGGTTATTTAATTTATATTTTATTTCAGGAATGTTTTCAATTATTCCCTTATTTTAACACTGCAAAAAAGTTTGTTGGATATTAAAAGTTTATGTATGTCAGATTAGTTAAGTATTCTTATATTAAAGTACAAGGTTGCAGATATTTAAGGTACTAGACCATATACTGTATGATATTATATGCAAGCTTATATTATAGGTATTAGCCATGTTGATAAAGTGCAATACTTACCGCTTTAGTACAGTTAATTATTCAATTAAAGATATTTATCAACTATCAAGTCTGTGTGTGTATGTATGTATGTATAATCACACATATACACACGGTTTATAAAATTTTGTATTTAAATACTTAAATTTATTACAGTACTTTAATTGTCGTAACTGTGCTAACAATTTTATACTGTACCAGTAATGAACAGTATGGTAGAAATAGATCGTTTTAAAATTAAATTTTAAAAATTATTACATGTTCACCTATACCCAAAATATACAATCCCGGAAAGAAATATAGTCGCAGCAGAAAGACCACGCACACCCGACTACTCTAAATATATATATGTATATTTTTTAATATGTGAACTTATAGTTTTCAGATTTATTTAGTGTTACTATTTTTTATGTTATTCAAAAAGTAAATTTTGTTTTGAATTGTTGTGTGTGTGTAACTGGAGCCTTTGAGGTAACGATGTTAAGGATTATGTGTCATTCTGCCGTCTGTGTGAACATATGATTATTATGCTTCATACAAGTACTAAATCAACTGTCAATTATACAGCAATGTAATTCTGCTCTAGACAATGTGGAAACGTGTAACTTTTGTCTGCATAAAGTAAAAATAAATTAAATTTTTCCCCGCTAACAGTCTGATGCGTAACAGCAATGCAAAAGTACTTTATGAACAGGGAAGTTTTAAGTATGTGTATTTTAGCTCTCACTTTATAATCGTTTCCATTACTGAAGATTCAACTAATAAGTTATTTGTACAAATAAGCGTGATATTGGGATAGATGCATAACACAAACATCACCCAAATGAACAAATCCACAAGGGCCGTGACGAGGGTCACGGTCACCCTCGTCACGGCCCTTGTGGATATGTTCATTTGATGCCTCGCGCTATTGTGATTTGTGTGTAATCAACCATATGCTTTGTACTGTACACACAAGGCCTATTAACTAGAGGTTATCTACTTATAACTTGCCATTTAGGCTTAGTCATGGGTTTAACTTGTTTTTTTTTGAGAGAGATCATTAACTGGCTACCGTCATGTGGTCTTTAACAGTGAATGTGGCATAATAGTATCGCTTTTTGGGGGCGATTGCATAGAGCATTTCTTTTTGAGCATTCAAAAAATTGTAGTCTTCCATACAGTTAATATTTTTATTATTATACTTGGTTCTAAAAAAAAAATGCGAGAGACAAAGGGGCACACATGTGAAGTGGCCTGGGGATATTTTAGACATTTAATGCAAATCTTAAAATACAAAGAAATGTGCTATAGAAGGAATACAACAGTAATGAATGAGCAAAGCTGCCTGCAAGTACAGATGCATTGGCAATGTGTGCATCAATATACATCATTACATTTGAGGATACACACACTAATGCATGCGTGTATTCCTCAAATACAGCACAATATGGGCTCAACAGCACAAATCTTGGTACAAATTTACCAATTACTCTAATTTTGTCCATTATACAGTATATAATATTGTAATTATATAGTATGGCAAATACAGAACCTCAGCCAAGATATTTGTAATAAAGTTATAATGTATGGGTTAGGGGAGACTTTCATACTTGAAATGGTTAAAGCCGAGGCTTCAGTTGTCTCTCTCCCTCTAATTTGTCCGATGTTCTCCAGAAGGGAATGTGGGCATACCATCATCTAAGAACCAAATGCTGAGCTAGGTGAACAAAGGCATTAGGTAAAAGAAAACTTGCCCGACCTAGGATCCCAAATTTGATTTGAGAACGGAGCCAACTGTACTAAGAGATCCTATAATGATTATATTCATTTGAAAAATTAACTAGTGGCTTCATTTAGATTTTAAATTCTCACATGTACATGCATCAGATGTGTTCATAACAGAAAACAAGCTCATGAGTGGGTTTAAAATGGGTTAAGCAATACTGTTGCAGCATAACTCCTACAGTCATCCTAAATGCTTTTGTTTTACTGCAGAAAAGGAGTGAATTACCAAATACTAGGTGTTTAAGAGGCAAGAGAACTTGAGTGGTCATTATTTACTTCCAAATTAGAAAAATCTATGTATCGAATGAAGGAAAAAAAAGAAAAAACTATGATAATGTTCTTGAGTGGTTAACATGATATAGAACTAATGTATAAATGCAACAGGCAAGTAAAATATGTTCAAACTTTGCTCATTAATATATTGCTTAATATTCTGATATTTCACATTTATGTCCTATTTTAAAATATAGCATATACAGTATATAAATGCTGATACTGTATGCTACCTTACCTTGAGGTGCTTCCGGGGATTAGCGTCCCCGCGGCCCGGTCGTCGACCAGGCCTCCTGGTTGCCGGACTGATCAGCCAGGCTGTTGGACGCGGCTGCTCGCAGCCTGACGTATGAGTCACAGCCTGGTTGATCAAGTATCCTTTGGAGGCTATACCATAGGTTATACCATAGGTTTTGTACAACTTGAATAGTCCAACTTTGTATAATCTTCAGCATGGCCTGATTCAATACCAACCACGCACCATTGGTATATATTCATAAGCCAAATGTTATCTATACAAGATTTTTAATAAGCATATTTTTACAAGTTCCTTATAAATGACCAACATAAGAGTACATACAAGTGATAAAGCAGTACTGGATAATCCATTGTGTACACTCTTAACGTGGGACATGTTTAATTAAAGTAATGCTACAACATTAAGCAATCACCTCTGACAATGTGACAACTGATTGTAAAGAAAATCCCAAAATAAAGAATAGAAAAACTAATGTTCTTTGGTTACATAATAGGAAACTGACTTATAAACTATTTTGAAAGCTGCAAACTTGATCTAATTCGACATCACAGTAAATCCATTTCAGGCTGAAGGTGTCTGGCATAGATATTGATATCCACCAC
Source organism: Procambarus clarkii (assembly GCF_040958095.1). NCBI lineage: Eukaryota > Metazoa > Arthropoda > Malacostraca > Decapoda > Cambaridae > Procambarus > Procambarus clarkii. Next base: position 18,441,798 of record NC_091220.1, read on the forward strand.
AATTTCTTATTAGCATCTGGATGTAACCTCAAACCATTGATCGTGCACAAAAGCTTAAGTGATAGAGCTCAACAGATTTACATGTACAACCTTTCTATATGTATAAAGTTAGTCGTTGATATTACAGATGATAATTACCCATTATATCAATAACCAAATTCATTCAGGATAATTCACTTCTCTCCAGCAAGTTTTATAAATAATATCCAGGAAGAGCAGTGACGAGTTCAGGTATTTAAACATGCCGTTGATGTGCCAATATAAAGTCGTAATGCACATACTGTACGAGTTGTGTAGAATTGTGAAACACTTGTCATACCTCAAACTATTTAGAGCTTTTAATTTTTGACTTCTACATATATTGTCTTCCCTATCTATCGTATACCAAATGGTTTGCAGTGGTCGACTGAGGAACTTGGGAAGCTTATCAAGTGGACATACATACTGCAACAAAATGCTTGATAAATTATCTTTGAAAGCATTATTGCCTATTATAATACATCCTAACCTTAGGGTACTTTTGACCAATTGTATTTATACAGTAATCTAGCACATGTTTAAAGAATAAAACACAGTATGATGTATTCTCCCTCAACCACTGACATGGATCATGGAATGGGTTTGAAACTATCAGTATTTATTTCAACAGCAAGATCACACATTCTGAATTATATATACATAAATTATGTGAAATAAAAAGACTTGATTCAAACCATCTTAGGCAAGTGCTGGAGATCACATTCAAGTTACGAGGACAAGCTTAGTGCCTCTTGCTCAGCGCCACACCGAGCCCCACCAGCGCTCCAAGACCAAGGAGGGCACCACCTGCTATTGCTGCTCCTTTCATAGCATCTGTAAGAAAACATTTTCCTCTTAATCTATTTTAAGTAAATGCCATCCAAATTGCACAATTTCCTTCATCACAATACTAAGTTCTCCACACACACACACACACACAGGTCTCCTGTGTGTGTGTGTGTGTGTGTGTGGAGAACTTATAACTTATATAATTTATGTACAATTTGGTAAATTATAATTTTGTTACACCTCGGCACAGTCTTTACACTTGCTACCATTTTCATTGTTCTCTTCTGTCCATTATCAACCCATATTCAATAAATTTAATGAAAGCATCTATATCATCTGAATATCACTCCATTTGCAGGTGATGAGTCACAATAACATGGTTAAAGTATGTTGACCAGACCACACACTAGAAGGTGAAGGGACAACAACGTTTCGGTCCGTCCTGGATCATTCTCAAGTCGCTCACTCAATTTATTAATAAAATTAGGAGCCATGATGAGGATTCAAACTTATGCTCTGGGTACAGTACTCCCAAGTAAGCTTACTTGAGAGTACCCAGTACTCCATTTATTCATAATTATCATTGCCAATCACAACACACCAGTACTCTACTGGCTCGCAAACATTCATGGTATTTATACATGTGAAAACTCACCTTTCTCCATTCTTTTCTTAATGCAAGTTTCAAGCTCCAAAACTTGTCGATTTCCTGGTTCTACTTGTAGAAGCCCCTTCAAGTACTTAAGTGCTACCTGGTATTCCTGTAATCATATGTAAACATTTACTACTACAAAGACAGTTCATATCTTTATCATATATTTAAATACATCACTTAAGATTATACAGAATGTAATAACAAAAACAAAATACAATACTGTATTATGATTTTGCCAAAATGCACTACAGCACAAGATTATAACTACTAAACCAGAACTACTACAGTATAGCTATTAGTAACCAAATCAAGAGCCACTTAAAAGTTATTTTTCTAAATAAAATGAAGTCACCTAATTTTACCAGTTTGACATACAATAAACATGAAAGTCCCTTCATGTTCATTGCATTATTTCTTGGGAACAACTGAGCATTAAAATCTGATGTTAACGTACAGTACAGTTGTAGAGTACATTAGAAAATAAGTTGAAAATTTTAAGAGAGATATCTTCCAAGGTATTATAGTTTAGTACTTGTCAGTTTTCCCAAGAAAGTACAGGTAAATAAATGACATGGATCTATGAACTACCTACGATCTATGAATGTGATGCTGCATTTATATACCTGTATTATATACACTACAAACTTACATGAATAGAATTTCTAAAATACTGTGCTCAATTACAAAATGGAAAACCACACACTATTAGAATATTCACGTTACTGTTACTGTGTACGTGAGGTTACTGCTTGCCTACCTTTAACCGCGCATTTCCAATAGCCAGGTAGTATATATAGTCGCGTTTGCCAATTTCATCTGGACGCTTGTAGAGTTCTTCCAGGAGCACTACTCCTCGCTGGATGTCTGCTGGGTACCTTGTGTTCCAAAAAAACCCATAATGTTAGTTTTAGTTACAAAACAATATCAAATTAAAAATTACATTTTCTGTTACAGCATCAACAGTAGCATTTTCTTGGGCACTCGCATATATGATACTGTATCTGCAATATAGTTCAGTACTAAGTTATTGTATTTGATACAGTAGGTGGAAAATTGTTTGCTGTACGTTATCCTATCGTACAGGGTAAACAAGGTTCTATCTGTAATATACTTTGTTTTCATATATATAGTACCGAATAAACCCAAAACTCGAGCAGACTAAAGCATGTAAAATTCACATAGTAAATAGTATAGGAATTCCTACAGTATAGGAATGGCAGTTTTATAAGAAGTTGGTACAATGAACAACATTCCTCTCTGTACAATGCTTTAAACAAAAAAGTACAATTTGTCAAGGAGTTAATTGTGAACTTTAACATATAACCCAACCTATATTAAACATTTAATCAACATTAATTACAAAGTTTAAAAGCTTGAAGTTTATTCCCACATCTTCAGTTATCTTTATACTGTACTGTGCAAATTTTTATTTAGTATACATATGGTATATATATTAACTGTAAAAAATCTTAAATTAACAAACAACAAAGTATGAGTAAACAAAAGAAATATGTATATGTTCGTGCACTTACTTGCTGCGAACTAGGAAACAGGCGTACTCAAACTGTGTCTTGCTGGATATTACCCCTTTACACATTTCCTCATTGTAATTCTGTTCAAATATCTGAAATAGAATACAAGCATATACAACACACTATACAATGCGAAGCTACTGTATGCCGGCCAAGCAGTTAACAAGCTAATATACTAACAAACATTAAGTACTGTAATGTCCATTTCCAGCAATTTGAATACAAATTTGATCATTAGGGTAGGGAGGAAAAATAAACAGTACAGTACACACAGAAATCACAATTGCGTGATGCATCAAATGAACTTCGATATCAACTCTTTTTTTTTTTTACCATGTCATAGCTCAGTCGATTAAGGCAGCGTCTGGGATGCTCTCGGACGCAGGTTCGAATCCTCGTCACGGCCCTTGTGGATTTGTTTACTACAGAATAATAATTCAGGAATGATACTCGTCTGATGGAGGTATGCAGGACAGACCACAGAGCGCTGTTATTTGCAGACAAGTGAATATCATGAAATGAAACCTGTGGATCTGGTCCAAAAACATCTAACATTGTAATATCACTTGTAAAGCTACTGGATGTGCAGTTCTGTACAGAGTATTACAGGAAATAAAATGTAATCAACTTACCCTAAGGTAACAAACTGACCTAAATTATATCCTTAATAACATTAAACTAAATCACTTAAAACCAACCTGAACTTACCCAGTTCTATATCTTAATCTTGAAGAAATACAAATTTTAGCCAAACATCCTAAATTTGACCACTATAAACAGTGTATCAAAGTGTACACTAAAGTACTGTATATAGTACTCCATTATTACTAGTGATATCTCACAGGAACATAAACCAGTGCAGTAGATAATCAGATGCACTGGAAGGATTGTGATCCAGATAGTGTTCAAGGTAATGGAGTCGATCTCTATAAACCAGTTATATATTAGATATACAAAACAATGTATAAAAGCTTATGTTCTATATATGGTGTATGAGTCATGTGACATCACTGTGGTGTCATAGATGAATTCCACTGCAGTTTTTGGACGCTTCTGAATGAGACGGTATCAAACAACCCGAAACGCTATGCGTACTAGTGGCTTTAGGTAATGTATGTACTAGCTCTATCTATAAATCCAACATTATGGTTGTAAATCAACTATGTATGTACTTTCCTGAATAAAATTGACTTTACTTTACTGTACATATATCCACAATAGTGTTTAGTACTTAAGATTAAGTAAGCACTAGTGTTCATACAGGTTTCTCAAACATTTTCATTCAAAAGTGCAGCATGTTTCTCAATATGGTCCACTTCCAATATAGTGCAGAACATTATAATTAGGGCCCATCAGACACCAAGACTAGACCAGCGTTGAGGTACTACGGGTCACTTCGGGACTCCTGGTTCAACTTTGACGATGAAACGAAACACTATGCGTGTTAGCGGCTTTGCACGAATGTAAAAATATTTCTCGCCAACCTATTGTACCTTCTTGCAAATAAAAATTATTATTATTATTATTATTATTATATGAGTAGATGAATGGACACTTGCTCTGCCTGGGAACAGCCAGTTCTTAGTTAGTTCCCAATTCACAATACATTATAGTTTTACCAATTCTAGAAATTAGTACGAGACAGCTATGTACAATACGACCCCTAACCCCCCCCTCAGGGCAACACATAAAATATATAGCACTGTATAAATTTGTTTTGTTGGGGACAGGATGCCTATATATATATATACTTTAGATTTGGATCGCGGTCCACTCTAAGGTTGAACTACTGACCCTCCCCAGGAATGCAACCTTACACCACTTACCTTAACTCCAGGATACCAATTTACTGCTAGGTGAACAGAGGCATTAGGCGAGAGGAAATATGCCCAACCATTTCTGTCCCGCCCGGTAAACGAATCGAGAATCCCTGATTGAGAACGAAGCCAACTGTATTACGAGTTCAACGAGCAGCTATAAGTCGAGTCAAGGCAAAAAGTGGCTTATGTGACCATCAAGGATCCCAGGGACATTACCCTGCTGGGACAGAAATGGTTGGGCACATGTCCTCTCACCTAATGCCTCTGTTCACCTAATTGTAAATAGGTACCCTGGTTAGGCATCTATTATGGGGTTGTATTGTATGATAAGTCAGTAGTTTAACCTTGTAGGGCCCCTCGATACAAGTCTCAAGCATGATTATATATATATATACATATACAGGCCTCCTGTCCCCATCAGGACAATAATATCTCATGGTTTTCCCGACACTAAAATGATGTAATCCCCCCATGAATCATAGGCCTGGGAGGGGTATAGCTGGTATAGCTGCCAGCAGGTGTGAAGGTCACCACGTGCCCTGAGGGTGCCCTAGGGGTGCCCTGGGGGTGCCAGGTGCCCCGGGTACTGACCTTAAGGTCCTCAGGGGAGCAGAACTCAGAGAGAGGGTCAGCCATGATCCAGCGTCCAGGGCGGCGGCCTCCACAACACTGCTGGTCGCTTATCATAGTAAGTTTTTGTCGTCGAAATTTTTAGTCCTGTACATGTAGCGTCATTTGTAAATTATAATATATATATTATAGCTTTATTTGGTAATAATTACAAGCTAATATATATATATGCGTAAAGCTACTGCGTATATATAATTGTTGGTTATTGTTTACGTGGGGCTTTATAAACATTTATAAGAAAACACTATAATGAGTTTTGTATAAATTTTGGTGTTTAAATACACGTATTTATTGATTTACTTGTTTATTTTTATATTTATTTATTTATATACAAGAAGGTACATTGGGCTGAGAAAGTATATATAACATTGGTGTTTGAGTGGTACATTCTTGTAAAGCCAATAACAGGCGTACTAGCGTTTCTGGCAGTTCATATATTATTAATTAGTACAATGTATAGCTACCACTATATAAGACAAAGGTTCAGTACAGGTTCACACGGGAGACATCTCCCGTCACGTAGGGTGCAGTCGCACCTCCACAGATCTCCAGTATCATCTATTGATACTGGTAATGGCTCAAAAGGGCCACCACTTACGGGCTATTCATGCCCGTGCCACCTTTTGGGTGGCTTAATCTTCATCAATCAATCAATCTACAGGTACAGTACATTTTTGCGACGTCAATTCAAAAATATATTTTGCGCGTGAGTCTCACCTAGTTGTACTTGTCGGTGAAGGGCTACGCCTCAGAATTAGGGTTCCACCTCTCAACCCCTATTTACCTGAGGGCTACTAGCCCTAGCGGCCTCAACGAGGACAGGAAGCCGGCGGCTTATCGAAGGTCCCCTCCCCTCCCCCATTTGTCTTCATGATCAATTCCAGGTAGACTTTTAAAATTTAACACACTTTTGGCATTTGCGGCTTCGACGGGTAGGCTGTTCCATAGGTTTATAACCCGAATTGATTGGTTACAGAATATATAGAACCTATTGGACTCTGTCATAACTATATTTAAGGTGTTTTCCTTTATATATATATATATATATATATATATATATATATATATATATATATATATATATATATATATATTAGTATATTTTGGTAGCAGTCTTTCCTGTAGACATATATTATTAAATATGACCGAAAAAGTAAGATTAATAATTCTAACACGAATTTTCTCGATCTTTCGTTCATTCCTTTTCACTGTTGGTGGTAATTCAAAAATTAATTCTCCAAAATTCATTTTTATTTCTAGTCTGACGCGACACTTGAGCGCGTTTCGTAAAACTTATTACATTTTCAAAGACTTTAGTTTACACATACACAACTGAATAGAACTTACACATCTCCGATTTGTTTATATCTACATTTGAGTGAGGTGGATGGGGTGAGGTGGTGTTTTAGGTGGATGGGGTGAGGTGGTGGGGTATTAAATTCATCAACACAAGACAGAACACGAAACAATGGGTATTGAATGGAAGTGATTGTAGAAAGCCTATTGGTCCATATTTCTTGATGCTTCTATATTGGAGCGGAGTCTTGAGGTGGGTAGAATATAGTTGTGCATTAATTGGCTGTTGATTGCTGGGAACCAGCAATCAACAGCAATACCTAGAAATATACCTAGAAATAATCCTCAAATTATGTTATAATATACCTGTTGATAATCCTAAAATTTTACTATAAGGTCCCTACTAATCTTCGTCAAATTTTCTTACAATGTACCTGTTAACTTTTTCAATTTTGCAAGAAATTACCTACTTCAAATTATCTGTTAGATTAAGGACCTGCCTGGAACGCTATGCGTGTTAGTGGCTTTACAAGAATGTAAAAACATCAATGCTATGTACTCTTATAAAACCAATGTACCTTCTTGTATATATATAAAAACAAATAATAAATATATAAATATTACAAGGCACTGCAAACGTATAACTCTACGTAAAACAAATCCCAGATTTCAGAGTTCAAACAAGTCGTAATGTTGTTATAGCTGCCTATATTTCTTAAATAGTGGCACTAGGGCCGACCCCGACTGGCCATTGGCCCTCACATATTCCCTCCTATGTAGCATCTTGAAAAGGTGGGTTATGTTCACATGTTGTTTAAGATTCGCTACCTGGAACAAAAAGTTCCAAATAGCACGGGCTATGGTGAGCCCGAGATGCTTTCGGTGGTCAATATATGGGATTCATAACAGACTCTGACTCCACTATTGATAACCATCATATCTATGCTTCAGACACAGGAGTCAATATTAAAGATAAATTCAGCCAAATAAAAAAATATAATAAACATGGTAGTTTCTCACTATATCAAATCAAATCAAATATTTTGTATATATATATTTTGTATATATTTTGTATATGGAACAGAGAGAGAGAAGAAACAGAGATATTCAGTTACGTTACCGACTATAATATATAGTATTCGCAGGGATTTATAATGTATAAAATGATATATAATATCAGATGATGTAGCCTAATATTTTTACATAACTTACATTAAATATAAAGGCTTTATTGCTCACCTTGTAAATATAAATTCCATACTGATGTATTAATGATCATGTAGAAAACGGAATATTACAGAAATCATACGGTGACATAGATTGTATGTTCTGAAGCTTGTATGATTGTATGATGATATGGTGTTTGTTTTGTGTGAAGAATTGTGCTTGGGGCGGTGAAGGGTTGGTGGGTGATGGGGGAAGGGAGGGAAGAAGAGGTGGGTAAGGGGTAAGGGGTGGGGGAGAACTGTGAGTGCAGGAAGAATCAATACAGGGATATGTATGGAGGCAGGCATCATGCGTGTGGTGGCTGCTGCCTCTCTCTCTCTCTCTCTCTCTCTCTCTCTCTCTCTCTCTCTCTCTCTCTCTCTCTCTCTCTCTCTCTCTCTCTCTCTCTCTCTCTCTCTCTCTCTCTCTCTCACTCTCTCACCCCGTCACTGATCTCTCATCTCTCCTCTCCGTCTCTCTCTCACCCCGTCTTTTCCCCCTCACAGTGACGTGCGACACACACACACACACACACACACACACACACACACACACACACACACACACACACACACACACACACACACACACACACACACACACACACACACACACACATATACACACACACACATATAGGGGCCTGGTAGCCTGGTGGATAGCGCGCAGGACTCGTAATTCTGTGGCGCGGGTTCGATTCCCGCACCAGGCAGAAACAAATGGGCAAAGTTTCTTTCACCCTGAATGCCACTGTTACCTAGCAGTAAATAGGTACCTGGGAGTTAGTCAGCTGTCACGGGCTGCTCCTGGTGTGTGTGTGTGTGTGTGTGTGGTGTGGGAAAAAAAAGTAGTTAGTAAACAGTTGATTGACAGTTGAGAGGCGGGCCGAAAGAGCAAAGCTCAACCCCCGCAAACACAACTAGGTGAACACTTAGCTATTGTGTGTGTCATATTGTAGATATGATAGAGCCCAGTAGGCTCAGGAACCTGTACACCAGTTGATTGACAGTTGAGAGGCGGGAAGAGTGAGTATAGTTGGCCCAGGCCCTAGGCCTAGGGGCCAGGCGGACCTCGATAAACCTCAGTACGGGCTTCCTGTCCCCGATGATTGGGGAGCCCCAGGAGTCCCTCAGGGTAACAAGCACCGGCCCCGCCCCACACAGAGAACACTGGGAAGCTAAACCCAAAACTCGACCCCCAACCAGAACACAAATGTCATCCAGTGTCATCCGACAGAGCAGAAGCCGGCCGCCGGCCGCCCACCACGGCTGAGGGCACACCAGGAGCCCACCACGGCTGAGGGCACACCAGGAGCCCACCACGGCTGAGGACCCACCAGGAGCCCACCACGGCTGAGGACCCACCAGGAGCCCACCACGGCTGAGGGCACACCAGGAGCCCACCACGGCTGAGGGCACACCAGGAGCCCACCACGGCTGAGGGCACACCAGGAGCCCACCAAGACTCCCGGCACCTCTGGACCAAGCCGGCGCCGGACACCGTCACCCCGCCGGAAGAACCAGCCTGAAAACGTTCAAAATCCACCAACTATCCTGTGACCCGCGGCGCTATGTGCGCCAGGCGTCGTAACAATCCGGACCGTGGAATAGGAATGCCAATCGACATTATCAAAACCCAAAATCGCGAGAAAAAACGTGATCCGGCGGCCCCCAGGCGGAGCCCAGACGTCCGCTCGTCGTCAAGGTTGAACCGGAGTCTCGGATGTCGGTGTTGTTGTTATGAAAGGCAGCGACGAGACGCCACAGTTCGTGTAAAAAGAGATCTAGCTAACTAAAACACAGTTCAAGTAACGGGGGATCTGACTCGTCATGAGCACAGCTCGTGTAATAAGGATTTCAGAGATCTAACTGGTCATAAACACAGGTCACATAACAGAGGTCTAACTAGTTATAAACACAGTTCATATAACAATCTAACTGGTCATAAATACAGGTCATGTAATAGAGATCTAGCTGGTCATAAACACAGGTCATATAACAATCTAACTGGTCATAAACACAGCTCATATAACAATCTAACTGGTCATAAATACAGGTCATGTAATAGAGATCTAGCTGGTCATAAACACAGGTCATATAACAATCTAACTGGTCATAAACACAGCTCATATAACAATCTAACTGGTCATATAACAGAGGTCTAACTGGTCATAAACACAGGTCATATAACAGAGATCTAACTGGTCATAAACACAGGTCATATAACAGATATCTAACTGGTCATATAACAGAGATCTAACTCCTCTTAAACACGGCTCAGCAGCTGTAAGAGGCAGCTGTGAGAGACAGCAGTGAGAGGCAGCAGTAAGAGGCAGCAGCCTGCCTCTCACTACCAAAAGTGCCACCATTGGAGTGCCTCATTAAGTTCAAATCGTCAATGACGGAACGATTTTACCTTATTAGTGCACACGAGGAAATAATTATAAGTTATTTGAGGACGCAGATGTTGTTCCTGTCTATGTGGCGGCTTGTATAATGTGGCTTAATTTGTTTGTCAAAAAATATATACATATATATATATATAATGTGTGTGTACAGTATATAATTTTCATGCCATCCGCCCTCCCTCTGATCCCTAGGATCTCCCGCTGTTGTCCAGAGTGGGGAAGTGTGTCACTCTTAAGCGCCCCACCCTATACCCTCCCCTGCATATTCTCTCTCTCTCTCTCTCTCTCTCTCTCTCTCTCTCTCTCTCTCTCTCTCTCTCTCTCTCTCTCTCTCTCTCTCTCTCTCTCTCTCTCTCTCTCTCTCTCTCTCTCTCTCTCTCTCTGAGGGCTCACTACCCGACCTGCTCACTCTGACATAGCTGAAGCACTACATATCAAACACTCACCCATCAACAACCCAGCCTACTCGTCAATATATTCCACCATTGTCAAGAACAATGCATAAATGCCGCCTCACATAGCAACACCTTATCCTACATCGTGTATATAATGCCAAATCTATTGTGTTTGTTTCCTATTTGCCTCCGAAGATGCTGAAGAGAGCTTCAGCGAAACACTAGCGACTCGCGTCGAATTTACTTTGGAGAGTTTATTTTTAACTTTCCTTCCCAAATGAAGAGGATAAGAAATACTCTGTATAGAGAAGATTCGTGCTAGAATCATTGGTATAACTGTTCCCGTCGGGCGAGAGCGTTTGGGCAATCTTTCACCTGATGCTTGGGAGTTTGAGAGTAGGACCCGGATTAACGAAGCAGTTAGGCAGGCACTTACGAACGTGTACATCTTTCCTCAATCTTTGACGGCTTTGTTTACATTTATTAAACAGTTTACAAGCATGAAAACTTGCCAATCAACTGTTGTTATTGTTATAAACAGCCTCCTGGTGCTTCGGAGCTCATTAACTGTTTAGTAATTGTAAACAAAGCCGCCAAAGATTGAGAAAAGATGAACAGGTTCGTAAGTGTTTGCGTAACTGCTTCGTGAATCTGGCACTAGGGAGCCCTAGGACTCGTTGACCATTTCAGACGCGGGAAGCGGCCATCCCTGCGCCCTGTACCGCTTCTGGGGCCAGATTCACGAAGCAGTTACGCAAGTACTTAGGAACCTGTCCATCTTTTCTCAATCTTTGGCGGCTTTGTTTACAATTATTAAACAGCAGAGAGAGAGAGAATTGAATTTAACTGTCAGAGGAAAGCGCCAAGCCATTACGAATATATCAGTATCACCGTTGACCTTAATTATCGTACTTCAAGTGTACCGTTGACCTTAATTATCGTACTGCATGTGTATCGTTGACCTTAATTATCGTACTGCATGTGTACCGTTGACCTTAATTATCGTACTTCAGGTGTACCGTTGACCTTAATTATCGTACTTCAGGTGTACCGTTGACCTTAATTATCGTACTTCTGGTGTACCGTTGACCTTAATTATCGTACTTCAGGTATACCGTTGACATTAATTATCGTACTTCAGGTGTACCGTTGACATTAATTATCGTACTTCAGGTGTACTGTTGACATTAATTATCGTACTTCAGGTGTACTGTTGACATTAATTATCGTACTTCAGGTGTACTGTTGACATTAATTATCGTACTTCAGGTGTACTGTTGACATTAATTATCGTACTTCAGGTGTACCGTTGAGCTCATGGATAAATGTATGTGTTTGGGAAGACAGGTGTAGGATGACACCCTATGGATCTAATCCTTGGAGTGTCATAGTGTAAAACCTTTTGTGATGACCTATTGACCTCACTCTTCCTGACCCCATAGACGGTAGATGAGGTAATTTGGGATGATAATGTGTGTACTAATCAGAGAGAGAGTAGTATGCGGGGGTGCAGCCGGTAGCATGCAGCGACCCTCCCTCCTCAGCTGCCGGTCGCACACTGCCGCCTTTTCCACACCTGCCCGACCCGCAGCCGTCCAACAGGTGTGTGTGGATGACCGCCATGTCAACTCTAACGCACATGCAACCCACAATATCTACTCCCCCACTCATCTCGCAGGAATATCTACCTAACATAATACAAAAACCAGTTGATTGAGCATAATTATGTTCCTTATAGGGGGATATTAGGGGGAAAATTACAGTATGAAATGTTATTTATCGTATGCCAGGCAGCGGTGGGTGGAAGGCGGGCGGTGCCAGGCGCAAGACGAGGGAGGCGGTGAGGGGCAAGAGCATCAGTTGCCTGAGAACCGTCGCTGGGTGAGGACTGTCTGGCCCTCCTACCAGCGACTCTGCCCCTCTGCCGGATACCCCCAACCCGCCCAAAAAAGATTTACATCTAAGAATCAGTTTTTCTTGACATTAGTGAGTGTATATATTTGATCTTGTGAGTGGCGCGTAGTGACGGGTGTGTGTTCTTGAGGTTACTTGAGTGTGAAGGTATATAGCAAGTCTTATCAATATGATTTGATTGGATACAATAGTTTGGAGAGTGAAGGAGCAGCAGCCACTCGACTACCTTCCTCAGGTAAGGCACTTAAGACACCTTCCTTCGCTGTGTAATGTTGACTTCTATGTTCCTGAGATGTGTCTTATGTCTTTGTTCTCGCGTAATGAACAAATGTACTGTATTTTAGATGAATATTAGCATACCTCTTCACTGTAACTATCTTATACATCTAGTTGTAAATAGGAGCTGCCTCGTATGTGCCAATAGGCCTTCTGCAGTTACCTTTGTTCTTATGTACATTTTCACCTAAGAAATGTATGATAGGCAGATTATAGGCCTATAGTTATGTAAAGTGTTTATTACTGCACTTCTCTTGTCTGTCATTCAACACACTTGAACACTTAACATAATTATAGAGAAAGATTTCCAGGAAATGGTTGTAAAATCAATATATAACACAATTTGACTATTTAAGACGTGACTGGAGGTCACTTCTTCTTTCCTTTGAAGGAATATTCCATTGTGGTCCTCTAAGATGTTAGCTTGTCCACTGTAAGTCTTATACTGTCTTACTTAGATGCTGGATGAGTGTTTAAGACTCGTACGTAGATGTAATGGAAGATAATATAATAGAGGTAGGATTCCTTGATTGTTTCAAGCGCAGGTTAGACATGTATATGAATGAGATTGAGTGGATATGAATAGCAGCTGCCTCGTATGGGCCAATAGGCTTTCTGCAGTTACCTTTGTTCTTATGTACTAAGGCTTGGGGGGGAGGGATTATATATCCAATGTGTTGGATATATAATCTTTTATAATGGATATATAACCTTTTCTTACGGGCTATTCATGCCTGTGCCACCTCTTGGGTGGCTTAATCTTCATCAATCAATCAATCAACCCTTCTCTATCTCTAATTATTTTCGTAATAGACACTAGACTCAGTGGTATGTAAATATCTTACATTTCTTAGTTGCAAGTTTTGCAGCTTTGTCTGCAATGTCATTCCCTGGTGTTCCTACATGACTTGGTACCCAGGAAGTATTCCAGGATACTCTGAAGTATTTTAGAGTATCCTGAAATATTCGAGGATACTCTGAAGCATTTCAGAGTATCCTGAAATATTCGAGAATACTCTGAAGTATTTCAGAGTATCCTGGAATATTCGAGGATATTCTGAAGTATTTCAGAGTATATATGAATAATGAGTGTAGTGTATATGTACTCTGAAGTATATATATGAAGTATACATTGAAAGAAGAAGTATTCGACGGCACGTATACTCCATCGAGCTCATACTCCCAGAATATAAGGAGTATAACTCCAAGAACCCCATCAAGGTCTATATCTTCTTGAGGTTATCTTGAGATGATTTCGGGGCTTAGCGTCCCCGCGGCCCGGTCCTCGACCAGGCCTCCTTTTTGTCACACACCCCCAGGAAGCAGTCCGTAGCAGCTGTCTAACTCCCAGGTACCTATTTACTGCTAGGTAACAGAGGCATAAGGGTGAAGGAAGCTCTGCCTATTTGTTACCGCCTCCACCTGGGATCGAACCCGGAACCTCAGGACTACGAATCCCGAACGCTGTCCACTCAGCTATCAGGCTCACCAATTATTTCCTTACATTTCTTGTTTCCAACTTCATTGATGTCCTCTTGGCTTACTTTTGATCTAAAAAGGCTGTTCTTGCCCACCGTGTTCATTAACGGCCGGTATCTTGTATGTTGTGATCATATACCCCTCAGTTTCTTCTCTGCTCCAGGATTATGAGACGCAGTTCCATTAACCTGACCTTGTAGCTTAAACCTCATAGATCTGCACAAATTTGGTTGCAAATATCTCTTTTTTTGTTAAAATGTTCGTTTCACAAGGTGTGGATTCCAGATCGGTGCTGCGTATTCCAGTATTGATCTAACGAAGGCTGTGTTAGATGGCTTTAGAAGCGTCCTTATATAGTTTCTTAAATGACATTTTAATGTTTAAAAATATGTAATTTGCTGCCTATATGGAGCCGGGAGGAGCTTCACTGATCAGACAATTACTACACAACTCGAACTCTGTACTGATTCTTAGAGCATGATTCTGATTCCAGGGAGTGTGGTTGTGACTCCAGGGAGTGTGGTTGTGACTCTAGGGAGTGTGGTTGTGACTCTAGGGAGTGTGGTTGTGACTCCAGGAGTGTGGTTGTGACTCCAGGAGTGTGGTTGTGACTCCAGGAGTGTGGTAGTGACTCCAGGAGTGTGGTTGTGACTCCAGGAGTGTGGTTGTGACTCCAGGAGTGTGGTTGTGACTCCAGGGAATGTGGTGGTAACTCCAGGAGTGTGGTTGTGACTCCAGGAGTGTGGTTGTGACTCCAGGGAATGTGGTGGTAACTCCAGGAGTGTGGTTGTGACTCCAGGAGTGTGGTTGTGACTCCAGGGAATGTGGTGGTAACTCCAGGAGTGTGGTTGTGACTCCAGGGAATGTGGTGGTAACTCCAGGAGTGTGGTTGTGACTCCAGGAGTGTGGTTGTGACTCCAGGGAATGTGGTGGTAACTCCAGGAGTGTGGTTGTGACTCCAGGGAATGTGGTGGTAACTCCAGGAGTGTGGTTGTGACTCCAGGGAATGTGGTGGTAACTCCAGGAGTGTGGTTGTGACTCCAGGAGTGTGGTTGTGACTCCAGGGAATGTGGTGGTAACTCCAGGAGTGTGGTTGTGACTCCAGGGAATGTGGTGGTAACTCCAGGAGTGTGGTTGTGACTCCAGGAGTGTGGTGGTAACTCCAGGAGTGTGGTGGTAACTCCAGGAGTGTGGTGGTAACTCCAGGAGTGTGGTTGTGACTCCAGAAGTGTGGTGGTAACTCCAGGAGTGTGGTTGTGACTCCAGGGAATGTGGTGGTAACTC
>NC_091220.1:18462498-18472498 GCF_040958095.1 Procambarus clarkii
GCCTGCCATAGCCAAGGCATGGCTCACCTTGGGGACGCAAGCTACATTCATTTCCTGAATCATCTCATCATCATCTCTCTCTCTGGTCATGCTCAAAAAGCATGATTAGAGCGGCCATGATTTTTTTTTCCAGCATGATCGCTCATTTTCATGAGAGCAAAAATAGAGAGGGGTTTGTTTTCTTTTATTTGGTTGAAATAGAGGACAAAAAAGATGGCATTGGGGTCGGCCGCAGGATGGACGTGTATGGCTGGATATATATGTTGTCGGGAGCTGTGAGGAACACATGGTGAAACACACGAGCAGGTGTTGGGGAAACATTTGCCCTAAAGACAGGTGTTAGTGTATTCCTTGAGCTCGTACTGGGACCAAAGGGAAGGGAACTATCAGGGGAACAGCAGCAAGCAATACGACAGCTTCCCAATGATGCCCTAGGGGTCAGATTCACGAAGCAGTTACGCAAGCACTTACGAACCTGGGGCCAGATTCACGAAGCAGTTACGCAAGCACTTACGAACCTGGGGTCAGATTCACGAAGCAGTTACGCAAGCACTTACGAACCTGGGGCCAGATTCACGAAGCAGTTACGCAAGCACTTACGAACGTGTACATCTTTCCTCAATCTTTGACGGCTTTGGTTACATTTATTAAACAGTTTACAAGCATGAAAACTTGCCAATCAACTGTTGTTATTGTTATAAACAGCCTCCTGGTGCTTCGGAGCTCATTAACTGTTTAATAATTGTAAACAAAGCCGCCAAAGATTGAGAAAAGATGTATAGATTCGTAAGTGCTTGCGTAACTGCTTCGTGAATCTGGCCCCAGGTTCGTAAGTGCTTGCGTAGTTGCTTCGTGAATCTGGCCCCAAGTCTGTTTCTGCCTGACCTGTTGAAGCAGCCCACCCTGCTGTTTAGATAAGAATGATAGTTGACGGTGACCAGACCACACACTAGAAGGTGAAGGGACGACGACGTTTCGACTTGAGAATGGTCCAGGACGGACCGAAACGTCGTCGTCGTCCCTTCACCTTCTAGTGTGTGGTTTGGTCAACATACTTTAACCACGTAATTGTGATTCATCGTCTGCATGATCTTGAGGTTATCTTGAGATGATTTCGGGGCTTTAGTGTCCCCGCAGCCCGGTCCTCGACCAGGCCTCCACCCCCCAGGAAGCAGCCCGTGACAGCTGACTAACACCCAGGTACCTATTTTACTGCTAGGTAACAATGGTAGTTGACAAAGAGGACCATTGTACACATATTGACGTAATGGACAATTAGAAAATAGAATTTGATGTTACTGAAATTGCACAAACTGGGAAAGATTTTGTATTTATGAAAGGTTTTTGTATTAGGCTTTATATTTTGATAAAGCCTAACCTAACCTCACCCTCCTAGGCTTAATACATGCTATCACAGGCCGGATATCGTATATATGTGTTATCCTAGGCCCTGAGATATTTAAGTTCGGGTATTAGATTTGATTTGTTTCTGGATTATTATAAAGTGAATAGTATCATATTCTACTATCTAACTGTCCATTACGTCATTATATGTAGGATGGAGCATATAGTTACACAAAGTATTATCTGTAGAGTAGGATGCCAGCATCGTCATCTCCTGTCTCTGGTGTCTTAGTAACATCCTCTCTCTTACAGCTGTCATGAGGCATCTCTCTCTCCCTTACAGCTGTCATGAGGCATCTCTCTCTCCCTTACAGCTGTCATTAGGCATCTCTCTCTCCCTTACAGCTGTCATGAGGCATCTCTCTCTCCCTTACAGCTGTCATGAGGCATCTCTCTCTCTCTTACAGCTGTCATGAGGCATCTCTCTCTCCCTTACAGCTGTCATGAGGCATCTCTCTCTCTCTCTTACAGCTGTCATTAGGCATCTCTCTCTCCCTTACAGCTGTCATGAGGCATCTCTCTCTCCCTTACAGCTGTCATGAGGCATCTCTCTCTCCCTTACAGCTGTCATTAGGCATCTCTCTCTCTCTCTCTCTCTTACAGCTGTCATTAGGCATCTCTCTCTCTCCCTTACAGCTGTCATTAGGCATCTCTCTCTCTCCCTTACAGCTGTCATTAGGCATCTCTCTCTCCCTTACAGCTGTCATGAGGCATCTCTCTCTCTCTTACAGCTGTCATTAGGCATCTCTCTCTCTCTCTTACAGCTGTCATGAGGCATCTCTCTCTCTCCCTTACAGCTGTCATTAGGTATCTCTCTCTCCCTTACAGCTGTCATGAGGCATCTCTCTCTACCTTACAGCTGTCATGAGGCATCTCTCTCTCTCTTACAGCTGTCATTAGGCATCTCTCTCTCCCTTACAGCTGTCATGAGGCATCTCTCTCTCTCTTACAGCTGTCATTAGGCATCTCTCTCTCCCTTACAGCTGTCATTAGGCATCTCTCTCTCCCTTACAGCTGTCATGAGGCATCTCTCTCTCCCTTACAGCTGTCATTAGACATCTCTCTCTCTCTCTTACAGCTGTCATGAGGCATCTCTCTCTCCCTTACAGCTGTCATTAAGCATCTCTCTCTCTCTTACAGCTGTCATTAGGCATCTCTCTCTCCCTTACAGCTGTCATGAGGCATCTCTCTCTCTCTTACAGCTGTCATGAGGCATCTCTCTCTCCCTTACAGCTGTCATTAGGCATCTCTCTCTCTCTTACAGCTGTCATGAGGCATCTCTCTCTCCCTTACAGCTGTCATTAAGCATCTCTCTCTCCCTTACAGCTGTCATTAGGCATCTCTCTCTTACAGCTGTCATTAGGCATCTCTCTCTCCCTTACAGCTGTCATTAGGCATCTCTCTCTCTCTTACAGCTGTCATTAGGCATCTCTCTCTCCCTTACAGCTGTCATTAGGCATCTCTCTCTCCCTTACAGCTGTCATTAGACATCTCTCTCTCCCTTATAGCTGTCATGAGGCATCTCTCTCTCTTACAGCTGTCATTAAGCATCTCTCTCTCTCTCTTACAGCTGTCATTAGGCATCTCTCTCTCCCTTACAGCTGTCATTAGACATCTCTCTCTCCCTTACAGCTGTCATGAGGCATCTCTCTCTCTCTTACAGCTGTCATTAGGCATCTCTCTCTCTCTTACAGCTGTCATTAGGCATCTCTCTCTCTCTTACAGCTGTCATTAGGCATCTCTCTCTCTCTTACAGCTGTCATTAGGCATCTCTCTCTCTCTTACAGCTGTCATTAGACATCTCTCTCTCTCCCTTAAGAGAGAGAGAGAGAGAGAGAGAGAGAGAGAGAGAGAGAGAGAGAGAGAGAGAGAGAGAGAGAGAGAGAGAGAGAGAGAGAGAGAGAGAGAGAGAGAGAGATTATGAGGGGAAAGCGCCAAGCCATTACGACTATATAGCACTGGGAAGGGGTCAGGATAAAGATTTGGGATGATACGGGGGAAAGGAATGGTGCCCAACCACTTGTGGACGGTCGGGGATTGAACGCCGACCTGCATGAAGCGAGACCGTCACTCTACCGTCTTATGTAAACATACCTTCTGTAATATTTAGTTAACTATATATCATTATTATATAATCTTGATATAGTCAATCTTCGTGCTATCTCAATCCTGGTTTGTCAACATTGGGGCAGTCCGCAGCGTTGATTGGTCCGCGTTTATGTGACGGCGACCAATCAGCATTTAGAGAATTCCATTCATCTCTTCACAAAAAGAGCTTATTGATAATAAGCACCAAATTATGATTGATTATTGGAATTATTCTCGGGTAACGGATAAGGACATTGTCTCAGTATGCAGTAAGTCTTCAACTCGGCCACGAATGATAGGCTATGTAGGCTTTACTCTAAAGCCTAAAGTCCGTAAAGTTCAGTTAGGCTTTACTCTGAAGCCTGAAGCCCGTAAAGTTGAGTTAGGCTTTACTCCGAGGCCTGAAGCCCGTAAAGTTGAATTAGGCTTTACTCTGAAGCCTGAAGCCCGTAAAGTTGAGTTAGGCTTTACTCCGAGGCCTGAAGCCCGTAAAGTTGAGTTAGGCTTTACTGTAAAGCCTAAAGTCCGTAAAGTTGAGTTAAGCTTTGCTGTAAAGCCTAACTCAAGGGTATCTTTATCTTAGTACGGTGGAGATAAAGCTGTTTACAATTGAAATTGAAATAAGTATATTGAGGTAAAATACACACAAAGGGATGAGGTAGCTGAAGCTATTCTCACCCCGTTCAGTACATCGTGTTAATACATACATAGACACACATCACAAACAATAAACATATTACCAAACATTCTGAGAGATAAACATATACATTCCTCCTTTACACAAGTAATTTACAATGGCTTGTTTGATAAATTACAGGATTATTAAGAGGAAATCATTGAAGTAGGACGGTGGCCATTATTGGCTGTATGTGTATTAATAATACATGATACATAATTTCATTAATAATACATTGCATTATTATATTACATAATAATTCAATTATAATAAATTATCGGTCCCTTCTTTATTTAAATACCTGTATTATACAGGAACTTCTTTTCCACGGCCCACAAAATGGAATTAAACCTTGGAATTATTATTAAAAATACATAAAGCGCCAAGCCATTACGGCTATATAGCACTTGGAAGGGGTCAGGATAAGGATTTGGGATGGGACGGGGGGAAAGGAATGGTGTCCAACCACTTGTGGACGGTCGGGGATTGAACGCCGACCTGCATGAAGTAAGACCATCGCTCTACCGTCCAGCCCAAGTGGTTGGGCGTAAGCCTTGAAAGCATTATTGGTAGAAATATGACCCTTATCGACACCAAGCAGAAAATTGAATTAATAATATACTATGAGAGCAAATGGACGTCTATGCCTTCACATGCCCACTTGGGGACTGTCTGTCCCAATGAGCTCAATATATAGGCAAGACAACAACATTTCTTTGATTGGGACCATTCAAGCTTTGTTTCATACTTGTATCCTCAATATATAGGCAAGACAACATCATCTCTTTGATTGGTACCATTCAAGCTTTGTTTCATACTCGTATACTCGGCGCGGCCCCAGCATGTGGCAGGATTTGATGAAAACTGCACCCAAGACGCACCACAAGTGTTGCCGGGGGTTGGTTGGTAGTGGAGTGTATGTGGTCGGGGCTGAGAGCAGCGCTCCCACAACACGTGAAAAGGGACATACGTCATCCCCTATTCCCTATCCCCGAGTACGCGACTCATTCCCACCACAAGGGTTAGTGCCCGTAATCCCCCGCCCCCCCCCCTACCACCATATCGCGCACTCGGAGGTACTCATGCACTTCCTGAACGTCCCACAGGGCGGCGTGGTTGCCACTCTCGGTCCCGGGTTCGATCCCAGGCGCCGGCGAGAAGCAATGGGCAGAGTTTCTTTCATCCTATGCCCCTGTTACCTAGCAGTAAAATAGGTACCTGGGTGTTAGTCAGCTGTCACGGGCTGCTTCCTGGGGGTGGAGGCCTGGTTGAGGACCGGGCCGCGGGGACACTAAAAAGCCCCGAAATCATCTCAAGATAACCTCAAGATAACATAACAGGACACTGACTAGGGACATGGTTAATAGATAATACAGAAGTAATATAATCTACCATTGACCAAAGAACACTGCACAGCCTGGAAGATATACTTTTAATACTTTTGTAATACTTTTAAAACAGACGTACCGTAAATATACAGAATAATGGCTTAGCTTCCTTGCCATCAGAGACCTAGACCTCACCAAATCTAATGGGATAATGGCGTCTCTACACGGCTCTCAACACCCACCACAGTTTTACTCCAGTGCCTTACCCAATGTCTCATTCCCCATTCCCTATTTGATTGGCCCCCTCCCTATTTTTTTCCCCTATGTTAGTCGGCCCTATTCCCTTACCCAATGTTTGACTGCTCATCACCTCATCTTCCCAGACTCCTTCCACATCTTTCACATGTATATTTTACCAAAAACTGTTTATATATATGTATATATATATATATATATATATATATATATATATATATATATATATATATATATATATATATATATATTATTATTATATATATTGTAATTCATGTTCTTAATATAATAATATTAATTCAAACAAACCAATTGGATTTTTATTTAACTAACGAAAACCATATATATATATATATATATATATATATATATATATATATATATATATATATATATATATATATAAATGGAGGTTGGTGACGGTGTGTCCTGACGTAGTATCACAGGAAGTGAAGGATAAGAAGGCCTGAACACACTCACTCCCTCACACACACTTTGCGGGGTCCAGAATGCTAGGAGAGATGTTGGTGGTGTTATAGATTCAGCTGCTGGAAACCTAAGTTCCGAGTAGCACAGGCTATGGTGAGCCCCTGTAGTGGACTTACCTGGCACAGGAGCGGGGTTGTGACTGGAGGGATGGTCTCGGAATCTCTCTATATGTACCGTTGTGCCTTAGTTTGTGTAAATAGTGTTGTTTTGATTATAATTGTTGATGAGGCTGTTATGGAGACTTTGAGTCTTATTGTATTATGGTGTAAGGTTGAGGGTGATGAGTTGTGTTGTGGGGGGAGAGTGGTGGGGTGTATTTGTTTTTGTGGCTTAGGCTATGTGTGTCTGCGAGGATCGGACTTCAACTCCTGGGCCCCCGACCCGCTTGTTTGCTAGCCTATTACAGCGTATGATACAATCATGAATGGTATTGTAGTGTGTGCTCCTAATTCCTTACACATACTTATCTTCACTAGCAAAATGCTTCCACACAGCTGAGCCATCTGAGGCTAGGATTTCTAACTGTGACTTCACATTCTATTGCTTGGCTGCCTTCTTGAGGTTATCTTGAGATGATTTCGGGGCTTTTTAGTGTCCCCGCGGCCCGGTCCTCGACCAGGCCTCCACCCCCAGGAAGCAGCCCGTGACAGCTGACTAACACCCAGGTACCTATTTTACTGCTAGGTAACAGGGGCATAGGGTGAGAGAAACTTTGCCTATTGTTTCTCGCCGGCGCCTGGGATCAAACCCAGGACCACAAGATCACAAGTCCAGTGTGCTGTCCGCTCGGCCGACCGGCGACCTAAAGTAATGATGGTGCAAGTAATGAACCCAGCGGGACCCCACTTGGCCAACCACGACTCTCATTCTGGGTGAACAGCGGCATTGGGTGGAAGGAAAACACGCCCAACTGTTTCGGTCCTAGCTTGGGAGTCGAACCCGGGATCATCACCCGGGATTGCAAATTGAAAACGAATTCAACTGTGCTAAAGAGAGACTCTTGTATTTCATGATATTGCTTAGGCTCATCTCTTTCTCTTACCTGTTGTGTTGCTCGCATGATCACTTTGTCGTGGTGATGCTCGCATGATCACTTTGTCGTGGTGGTGCTCGCATGATCACTTTGTCGTGGTGGTGCTCGCATGATCACTTTGTCGTGGTGGTGCTCGCATGATCACTTTGTCGTGGTGGTGCTCGCATGATCACTTTGTCGTGGTGGTGCTCGCATGATCACTTTGTCGTGGTGGTGCTCGCATGATCACTTTGTCGTGGTGGTGCTCGCATGATCACTTTGTCGTGGTGGTGCTCGCATGATCACTTTGTCGTGGTGGTGCTCGCATGATCACTTTGTCGTGGTGGTGCTCGCATGATCACTTTGTCGTGGTGGTGCTCGCATGATCACTTTGTCGTGGTGGTGCTCGCATGATCACTTTGTCGTGGTGGTGCTCGCATGGCCACTTTGTCGTGGTGGTGCTCGCATGATCACTTTGTCGTGGTGGTGCTCGCATGGCCACTTTGTCGTGGTGGTGCTCGCATGATCACTTTGTCGTGGTGGTGCTCGCATGATCACTTTGTCGTGGTGGTGCTCGCATGATCACTTTGTCGTGGTGGTGCTCGCATGATCACTTTGTCGTGGTGGTGCTCGCATGATCACTTTGTCGTGGTGGTGCTCGCATGGCCACTTTGTCGTGGTGGTGCTCGCATGACCACTTTGTCGTGGTGGTGCTCGCATGATCACTTTGTCGTGGTGATGCTCGCATGATCACTTTGTCGTGGTGGTGCTCGCATGATCACTTTGTCGTGGTGGTGCTCGCATGACCACTTTGTCGTGGTGGTGCTCGCATGATCACTTTGTCGTGGTGATGCTCGCATGATCACTTTGTCGTGGTGGTGCTCGCATGACCACTTTGTCGTGGTGGTGCTCGCATGATCACTTTGCCCACTTTGTGATCCTCTTCCCCTCAGTATCTTCTTTCCCACGGTGGGGCTGTGTTCTCTCAGCCTCTCACTGCAAGTCTCCCCTCACCTCTCTCTCAACCTCTCACTTCTCTCTCAGCCTCTCACTGCAACCGTTCCCTCACTTCTCTCTCAGCCTCTCACTACAAGTTCCCCTCACCTCTCTCTCAGCCTCTCACTTCTCTCTCAGCCTCTCACTGCAAGTCTCCCCTCACCTCTCTCTCAGCCTCTCACTGCAAGTCTCCCCTCACCTCTCTCTCAGCCTCTCACTTCTCTCTCAGCCTCTCACTTCTCTCTCAGCCTCTCACTGCAAGTTCTCCTCACTTCTCTCTCAGTCTCTCACTGCAAGTCTCCCCTCACCTCTCTCTCAGCCTCTCACTTCTCTCTCAGCCTCTCACTGCAAGTTCTCCTCACTTCTCTCTCAACCTCTCACTGCAAGTCTCCCCTCACCTCTCTCTCAGCCTCTCACTGCAACCGTTCCCTCACTTCTCTCTGTCTCACTGCAACCGTTCCCTCACTTCTCTCTCAGTCTCTCACTGCAACCGTTCCCTCACTTCTCTCTCAGTCTCTCACTGCAACCGTTCCCTCACTTCTCTCTCAGTCTCTCACTGCAACCGTTCCCTCACTTCTCTCAGTCTCTCACTGCAACCGTTCCCTCACTTCTCTCTCAGCCTCTCACTGCAACCGTTCCCTCACTTCTCTCAGTCTCTCACTGCAACCGTTCCCTCACTTCTCTCTGTCTCACTGCAACCGTTCCCTCACTTCTCTCTCAGCCTCTCACTGCAACCGTTCCCTCACTTCTCTCTGTCTCACTGCAACCGTTCCCTCACTTCTCTCTGTCTCACTGCAACCGTTCCCTCACTTCTCTCTGTCTCACTGCAACCGTTCCCTCACTTCTCTCTGTCTCACTGCAACCGTTCCCTCACTTCTCTCTCAGCCTCTCACTGCAACCGTTCCCTCACTTCAAGGACAAGTCTTGTCGCATACGTCTGAACGTTCTCTAGTTTTAGTTTGTGTGTGTGTTTTGTTTTTAGTTTGGGCTCTTAAGCTGTGGCTGCATAATTTATGTGTCGGTCTCACGTAGATTATTAATCTGGCGTTTAGTTTTTACTTGTAATACATCCATTATCACTACTAATACTCTTAGCCTTTTATCTAGCTATAATAATTGTATTTATTTACGGAAATCGGACGCTAATTACCACCTGTTGCAAAAATGTAAAAAAAATCTTGTATAAAACTGAACATATAAGAATGATTTTATTATTTTTTTTTTTATTGAAAACTAAAGTACGGATAATTCATCTCGTCTGTGACCAAAAAAAAAAGGTCACTTGTTATGGACTAAATGATGTCTTTATTAACAGCTGACAGTGGCCGCCTGTGTGGCCGCCAGGAAAAACAATGAACCCAATATGGCAACACGACAATTGTGGCGCGTTCTTCAATTTCTTTCATTAACTGCTAAGTGAATCATGCTTTTGAGTTTTATCATTTCCCTATCTATACGCGTGAATAATACTTAATATTTATCATGGGTATAATGTTTTGAGAAGAGAATAGGATGAGTGGCGCTGCCCAATAAACTTGCCCCTCGGGGCAAAATTAAAAAAAAAAAAAAAATGGCGCTAGGGAGGGTGACGGGTATAAAGTAATTTTACGATCTGTCTCGCGTAACGCCATCACTGGCTCCGTTGACGTTGACTGGTAATTCAACGCCATCCGGTAGAAACCGCTTGTAATTTGGTGGATAGTTGTTAATCTAAGGGCGTGCGTGAGTGGCGGGGGAAGAGTTGAGGTGAGC
>NC_091220.1:18477498-18504998 GCF_040958095.1 Procambarus clarkii
CCTCTTACAACCTGTCCTCTTACAACCTGTCCTCTTACAACCTGTCCTCTTACAACCTGTCCTCTTACAGCCTGTCCTCTTACAACCTGTCCTCTTACAACCTGTCCTCTTACAAAGAACGTCGCTTTCGGCTCGAATGCTTTACATAAGGATCCCAGACGCTGCCTTAATCGACTGATTTACAACATGGTCATTTCTGAGTGTAAATCAGTCACTTTTGCCGTATCTAAACCAATCAAAGAGAAGCTTAGAACCCAAACTAAAAATAATCACATCAACTACACACAGAAAATCACAATATACATCACAATATACATCACAATATACACAGCATACAGGCTATATATACATAGCCTGATACATCAAATGAACAAATCCACAAATGAGGGCTCTTGTGGATTTGTTAAACTCTTGGCGCCAACCGGAACTACTAGAGGGCTCAACAACTCATCCTGCAACAGGCCACAGAGCTCTTACAAGGCCGCCCGCCCCCCCCCAACACCACCTCATCACTCATCATCTTCACTCCTGCAACATTATCCCCTACAATGCGCTCCTTGCTTGATAAAATCATCCTTTATCGGCGCATGAGGCTCTCGATTCAATAGTTTTCGTGTAGCGATAAGAGCGGGAGGTGGAGCAAGAAACGGGGTTCGATTTAAGAGCCTAGCGGACGGGTACTTGGGTCGACCCGGCAGGCACAGGCGCCACGGCGTCTGTGGACAATAACTCTTCAACCCTACACAATCTTCCCGCCAAAAAATCACTCCCCCAAAACCGTCCTTTTATTTACCTTCTAATGCGCGTGGAATTTGTGGGGTTCGGTAGTGTGTTTGGGTGGTTGAAGTGGATGGCGTCCACCCCTTGGAGGAGTTGTTTATTTGGGTTCCGCGGAGTGTTTAGTGTTAAGTAGGAGGTAACGGCATTCTTCATAAGGTACTCGGTGTCTGCCTCTTGATTGGCTGATGGACGGTGACGTCACGCCATACTGTGAAAGGATCATTTCTGTATTGTTAGTTACGAGGCGTTTGAGAGAGAGAGAGAGAGAGAGAGAGAGAGAGAGAGAGAGAGAGAGAGAAAATGAATGGTACTTTTTATTTTGTATTTCCTGTTTTATTTTCACACACACACACACACACACACACACACACACACACACACACACACACACACACACACACACACACACACACACTCACACACACACACACACACACACACACACACACACACACACACAGTTGATTGACAGTTGAGAGGCGGGACCAAAGAACCAGAGCTCAACCCCCGCAAGCACAAATAGGTGAGTGCTTGCGGGGGTTGCTACTCACACACACACACACTTAGGGGGTCCGGTGGCCGAGCGGACAGCACGCTGGATACGTGATCCTGTGATGTTATTTCTGAGCAAATTTGGAACCAGTCCTTCTAATGTTTTCCAAGTGTAAATTATTATGTATCTCTCCCGTCTGCGCTCTAGGGCATATAGATTTAACAAAATTTAGACGGTCCCAATAATTTAGATGTTTTATTGAGTGAATTCTATCAGTAAAATATCTTTGCACGCTCTCCTGGTCAGCAATTTCTCCAGCTTTGAATGGTGCTGTTAGTGCGATTAATATATATATATATATATATATATATATATATATATATATATATATATATATATATATATATATATATACATATATATATATATATATATATATATATATATATATATATATATATATATATATATATATATATATATATATATATATATATATATCAGATGTTGTTTGACTGTTTTATATGTGGGTTATGCATTGATATTATCGTGTTTTTTCCATAGTGTAGTAAATAGAATCTATCCTCATTAAACAAGTTGTTTTCTGCGGCTCATTGATAGACAATATTGGATTGGAGGTTTGCTGTGTCCTCTATATTGTCTATTCCCACGAGTAGACAGTTTGACGCAAGTGATCCGTCTCTGCGCGAAAACTGGGACCACATTAGCAGCCTTCCATGACCACTGCTCGACTGTCTATCACCATTATCTATCTACCACCACTATCTGCCTACCACCATCATCTGTCTGGAGCCATATTCTCCGTAGAACCTTTATATCTTTGGACAATGGGTCCTGAGGGAGATATAAGGAAGTACCTTATCTCTCTCTCTCTCTCTCTCTCTCTCTCTCTCTCTCTCTCTCTCTCTCTCTCTCTCTCTCTCTCTCTCTCTCTCTCTCTCTCTCTCTCTCTCTCACTCCGTAGGGCGTTGCGCAAGGGAGCAGTGTAGCCAGCTAGAGCGAGGGACCTCTGTGACAGGATCTGTCACCTCAGGAATTTATATGTGTTTGGATTTCACAAGAGCTCCACCCGCATTGGTAATCCTGCTCCAATTGTCGAGGTGATCTTTGCGTCTGGCTGGGGCTAGGTGCTAGGTGAGGTAGCTAGGATTGGTGCTAGGGGGCAGCAGGAGGTGCTAGGTGAGGTAGCTAGGATTGGTGCTAGGGAGGGGCCACAGGAGGTGCTAGGTGAGGTAGCTAGGATTGGTGCTAGGGGGCAGCAGGAGGTGCTAGGTGAGGTAGCTAGGATTGGTGCTAGGGAGGGGCCACAGGAGGTGCTAGGTGAGGTAGCTAGGATTGGTGCTAGGGAGGGGCCACAGGAGGTGCTAGGTGAGGTAGCTAGGATTGGTGCTAGGGGGCAGCAGGAGGTGCTAGGTGAGGTAGCTAGGATTGGTGCTAGGGGGCAGCAGGAGGTGCTAGGTGAAACTATGTATGGAGTCTGCTTCCACCAGATCATTTCCTAATGCATTCCATTTGTTAACTACAAATGGAATGCATTAGTAGAGACTATAAGTTCCTTGATACGGCGATGCTGTTTGAACATTATCAGGCGCCTTGAAAGAGATGCTGTTGTCTTGCCTGTATACTGAGATCGTTGATGTCTTGCCTATACACTGAGATCGTTGATGTCTTGCCTATATACTGAGATCGTTGATGTCTTGCCTATATACTGAGATCGTTGATGTCTTGCCTGTATACTGAGATCGTTGATGTCTTGCCTATATACTGAGATCGTTGATGTCTTGCCTGTATACTGAGATCGTTGATGTCTTGCCTATATACTGAGATCGTTGATGTCTTGCCTATATACTGAGATCGTTGATGTCTTGCCTATATACTGAGATCGTTGATGTCTTGCCTATATACTGAGATCGTTGATGTCTTGCCTGTATACTGAGATCGTTGATTGTCTTGCCTATATACTGAGATCGTTGATGTCTTGCCTATACACTGAGATCGTTGATGTCTTGCCTATATACTGAGATCGTTGATGTCTTGCCTATATACTGAGATCATCGTTGTCTTGCCTATATACTGAGAGCGTTGTCTTGCCTATATACTGAGATCATTGTCTTGTCTATATACTGAGATCATTGTCTTGCCTATATACTGAGATCATTGTCTTGTCTATATACTGAGATCATTGTCTTGCCTATATACTGAGATCATTGTCTTGTCTATATACTGAGATCATTGTCTTGCCTATATACTGAGATCATTGTCTTGTCTATATACTGAGATCATTGTCTTGTCTATATACTGAGATCATTGTCTTGCCTATATACTGAGATCATTGTCTTGCCTATATACTGAGATCATTGTCTTGCCTATATACTGAGATCATTATTGTCTTGCCTATATACTGAGATCATTGTCTTGCCTATATACTGAGATCATTATTGTCTTGCCTATATACTGAGATCATTGATGTCTTGTCTATATACTGAGATCATTGTTGTCTTGCCTGTATACTGAGATCGTTGTTGTCTTGCCTATATACTGAGATCGTTGTTGTCTTGCCTATATACTGAGATCATTGATGTCTTGTCTATATACTGAGATCATTGTTGTCTTGTCTATATACTGAGATCATTGTTGTCTTGCCTATATACTGAGATCGTTGGGGTCGACAGTACCTAAGAGAGCATGTGAAGGTAGAGCTGCGTGTGAAGCACGCTGAACACAGACAAAGCTTGACTAAGTTAGATTAAGCTTCTCTCTCTCTCGACTCTCCTTACCTTACCTTACCTTGAGGTGCTTCCGGGACTTAGCGTCCCCGCGGCCCGGTCAGTCGACCAGGCCTCCTGGTTGCTGGACTGATCAACCAGCCACTTTTTCTCTGAAACCGTCAACACTATATAGAACATGCCAAGGACCACATTTGTAGAGAATTTAATTAGAATAAACACAATGGTATTCCTTCCTTATTCAGGTAAAACTGGCAGGAAATGAGATGTTTGACAAAAACACATTTTTGGGCGCCATTTTTTCAAGATGGCGGCCCGAGCTCACTTCTCCCAAGGGAAAATTAACATCAAATAAAGACACTTATAATAAAAAGGGTCAGGAAACTCTTACGCGATGCACGGTCGAATGCTTTCTAACAGTCGGGAAAATGGAGTCTATCCCGTCCCACTCCTGTTTGATACTCGTTTTCTTCGCTCAACCCGATGCTTTTAAGACAGACTGAGCTATTCCTAGTTTTCTACGGACCTGTGCCGTTTAGGTCTTAAAACTTTTGACGGGATTGCTGGTTAGTGTCTGTAGCGTGTAGTTGAGTCATTACAGTACTGACGTCATTAACCATTGGTCTATAGTCTGACAGCTCTTTCCTCCTTGTTTCCTCCCTCTTTCCTGGGGTTGGGCTTTAGCTATTGGTTCCTCTTCTCTAGCTTCATTTGATTAGGGAATAGTTTCTAGAACATTTTTTTCTTAGTTCTGTTCGTCCCTATCTTGTTTGTGCTCTCTTTGTTTGTGTCTCTTGTTTGTGTCCCCTTGCTTGTGTCATGGGTAATTCACGTTATCTACACTGTCAGTTCCTGTGGATATCTTACATGCGGTAATCATGTCTTCCCCTGTTTCTTCCGGTGAGTTCTTCCTTCTCACGGCTGGTATAGTGGTATAGTTTCCTGCCCTGTAGGTCGTGTGTGTGTGTGTAATTACCTAAGTGTAGTTACAGGATGAGAGCTACGCTCGTGGTGTCCCGTCTTCCCAGCACTCTTTGTCATATAACGCTTTGAAACTACTGACGACTCTGACGAGTGTGTGTGTGTGTGTGTGTGTGTGTGTGTGTGTGTGTGTGTTTCGACACAGGGAGGCAGACTCCTTGATAAAAGGTTCAGGCCAGGATGTGTGGATACGCTCTTTTCTTGTCTGAGGGCCCTCAGCATCCTGACCGGGGGTCCTCTTATCCCATCTGGGGGCCCCTAGTATCATGGTCGGCGGCCTCTTATCCTAACTTGCATCCTGGTTAGGGGGCCCCCCTGTTATCCTGGCTAGGGCCCCCTGTTATCCTGGCTAGGGGGCCCTCTTAGCCCAGCTTGGCCCCCCCCCCATCTTATCTTGCCTGGGGGAGGGGGGCCTCTAATAGTTTTATCGCTGATAAAACAAATGTTTTTAGTGGTGATATATTTTTGAATATTTGAATTTCCCGCGTTCGTTAGAGCGTGTCAGATACAAAATTGGTTCTCATTTGAAGTAGTTTTATGAGCAATGTATCAAAATAAATCGCTTATTTTCGTTGATATGTTTATATTAAAATATGGATATTTATGATAGATGTCACTAGCCTTCATCGAGAGATAATTTCAAGTTTATTATCCGTCACTGTGGCGTTATGTTCGTGACGTCATTGTGGCGTCACTGTAGGCCGCAGCGGCTTCGTGACGTCATTGTGACGTCACTCGCGCCATCTGGTGGCGTCAGCTGACAGTTGCAATATGGCCGCCGCCCTCAGGACCTCTACCGTAGGCTGGGCACGTCTGAGAGCCTTGGGGGGCGAAGGAGTCCACTCCTAGCATCTCAATTACCTCTTCTTGCTCTATCTGCTATTAAGAACTTAGTTTACATTCACTAAAGATTCACTCGGGAACTTAATATTAGTCAGCTATCCAAGTTTTAGTTGAAATTTAGACTTTTTCTTCAAGAATCACAAAAAGTGCCCAATAGAAAATCAGTGGATTTTTTTTTTGTATTAACGATTTATTCAAGATTATTCATAGTAGGTTTATATATGATTAATTATATATTATACGATTGAAAAAGTGTATTGATCGACGCCAGACGGAGCCAGGGCCCAGATTCACGAAGCAGTTACGCAAGCACTTACGAACCTGTACATCTTTTCTCAATCTTTGGCGGCTTTGTTTACAATTATTAAACAGTTAATGAGCTCCGAAGCACCAGGAGGCTGTTTATAACAATAACAACAGTTGATTGGCAAGTTTTCATGCTTGTAAACTGTTTAATAAATGTAACCAAAGCCGTCAAAGATTGAGGAAAGATGTACACGTTCGTAAGTACTTGCGTAACTGCTTCGTGAATCTGGCCCCAGAGCCTTTAACTACTACGATTGGCCAAAGAATTTGGTGAATTCGAAGCATTGTTTAAGGAGGGGGGTTTACCAGCCCTACATAACAGATGGAACAGACGAGGTAGTGAAACACCTAATATATGATTTATTTAAGAATGTTGTGTTGGCTACTCCTGAAATAGGTTATAAGTCACACAATAGTTATTGCTTTTAAGTATCCAACATATCTAGATCCGGAATACTTTTATATCAACCATAAAAAGTGTCGTGCGGGCGTAGGGGAATATTGTGTGTGGTGAAGCCTCATGTGAGAGTTTACAAGCCAGCTCCCACAAGCAGGATAGACGAAGCTACGAAGAGAGAAGGATGATAGTTCCTCAGGAACAAGGTAGAAACAGTGGAGAGACACTTATAGCCCCTACGACCAACGTTTGAAAGTAATGGCGACGATTAAGGCTAGCCTAGTGTCGAAAAAATGCCTATGAAGTCGAAAAAGTGTATCTTCGCGGTGATGAGGTGCAGGGCAGCTGCTGATGTTGGTACACAGATCACTGAATGTCTCAAAAAGTTAAACAAGAGGATTGAAGCACTAGAAAAGTTAGCTATGGCAGGTAGATGGAGTGAAGTAGGAGGGAAACGGAGAGGGTAGAAAGCAAGCAAGAGGATAGAGTATCACGGATGGAAGGAAAGTGAAATTGAAATAAGTTTATTGAGGTAAAATACACACAAAGGGATGAGGTAGCTCAAGCTATTCTCACCCCGTTCAGTACATCGTGTTAATACATATATAGACACACATCATAAACAATAAACATATTACCGAACATTCTGAGAGATAAACATATAAGTTGACCAGACCACACACTAGAAGGTGAAGGGACGACGACGTTTCGGTCCGTCCTGGACCATTCTCAAGTCGATTGAGAATGGTCCAGGACGAACCGAAACGTCGTCGTCCCTTCACCTTCTAGTGTGTGGTCTGGTCAACATACTTCAGCCACGTTATTGTGACTCATCGCCTGCATTTGGGTCTCTGAGACACAGAGACCTTCGCTTCTCAGTAAATTTCCAAAAAATGGTAAAGTTAGCAGTTTGAAAACTCCTCATAGAAAAATAAATAAGGATGCGAGGCTACTGTTTGGGAACATTAATAGGTTGAATAATAGGAGCAGTGAATGTACATTATTATTATTATATTCTTAGAGAGACTCTTGACTTAGTATGACGGAGAGAATTCTTGGGAGAATCAGAAACTTTGCCCCAAGAGTGTAATCCTAAGATTATCGTAATAATATTTTGTATTATGTACTACGTGATTACTATTGAATAAAGGTATATGTATTTGTAATGTATATTATTATTTGTCTACTGTATGTAACTGAGCTCATTGAGGGACTTGATGTAGATGAGGGTAGAAATAGTTTAAACTTTTCTCCCCTTTTGGGGTACATTTAATTTTCAATAAATTCAATTCCAATGATTTACAAGTTCAAAACAGCGCGTAATTATGATGGGATTTTGGAAGATACGATGCTGAGCCTCCGCCAATGGCATCTAGGCTTAGTCCAAGGGTCTGGGACTCAACCAATGGCATTTAGGCTTATTTTCCACGGCTCTAGGGCTCAGCCAACAGCGTCTAAGCTTATATTCCACGGTGCTGAGCCGCAGCCAATGGCATCTAGGCTTAGTCCACGGGGCTGGGACTCAACCAATGGCGTTTAAGCTTATATTCCACGGCTCTTGGGCTCAGCCAACAGCGTCTAAGCTTATATTCCACGGTGCTGAGCCGCAGCCAATGGCATCTAGGCTTAGTCCACGGGGCTGGGACTCAACCAATGGCGTTTAAGCTTATATTCCACGGCTCTTGGGCTCAGCCAATGGCGTTTAAGCTTATATTCCACGGCTCTTGGGCTCAGCCAATGGCGACTAGGCTTATATTCCACGGTGCTGAGCCTCAGCCAATGGCGACTAGGCTTATATTCCACGGCTCTTGGGCTCAGCCAATGGCGACTAGGCTTATATTCCGCGGTACTGGAATATAAGGAAGGTGGCGGAGTACGCAGCGAGGACTGTCAGTTTGCCGCGAGGCTCCGATGAGTGTGGTCAGCACGTACCATGAACACGGGTATTGAAACACCCGCTCTCACACAAGACAGTACATATATGACATTACTTATAGTCACTATTTGGCTGATTAATAAGTACATATGTGGTATATGCCAAGTTATATTTCGTTTTTAAGGTAGAAACTCTTCCTATAGCTTTGCTAAAGACCAGTTTTAATGTTAGGAATTTCTTTTTCAGATTTATTAAACAATAGAGATTTTATACAATATTTGACAATATTCTGAGTTACTTTACAATTTATTTAAATATTTTGGTTTTGTTTTATTATTTTTATAAAACTGTAATATTAATATAGGTATAGGTTAAGTACTAATTGTAATTAAGAAGCAATAAGATGCTTATCTTAACATACTAAGAAGGTTAGGTTAGGTCGGTGTTTTCTATTCAGCGTTTCAAGGTAAACTCAAATATTTACAATAAATTAGTATGTCACATATGCACTTATTAATATGCCAATATTGACTATAAGCAAGTGCGAAAACGGGTTGTATTGGGACACCCTTTAACGTGGGGATACCATAACACCTGGGTTTATCTAACTATAATTGATATTTGTAAATACGTAGGCTACATATATGTCAAATTACACTTAATTATATGTGAATATATATATATACCTGTCATCATACACTGACTTCTATGGAGATATACACTTAATTATATGTGAATATATATATACCTGTCATCTTACACTGACTATGGATATATACCTGTCATCTTACACTGACTTTTATGGAGATATACACTTAATTATATGTGAATATATATACCTGTCATCTTAAACTGACTTCTATGGATATACACCTGTCATCTTACACTGGTATATGAATATATACCTGTTATCATGCGCTGAAGCGTGAGCTATACAGAAATTTCGCATGATTTGATGTTCTTCTTCTATAGTATTTGAAGTCTTTTTCGAATCATGTTCGTACAAAGGCAATATATAGAAAATAGGAGTCTTGGGTAAGGGATCTTAATACAATCTTGAGGAATTGTATTGAAGATA
Source organism: Procambarus clarkii (assembly GCF_040958095.1). Taxonomy (NCBI): domain Eukaryota; kingdom Metazoa; phylum Arthropoda; class Malacostraca; order Decapoda; family Cambaridae; genus Procambarus; species Procambarus clarkii. The sequence continues at coordinate 18,487,000 of NC_091220.1, forward strand.
TCTCTGCTACAATCATATAATGAGGGGTAACAATTGAGGCGATGGTGGTGGTGGTTATAGAGGTGGTGGATTGTGGTAGGTGGTTAGCAATAGTTGTATTTGGTAGCTAGGTTGTTAGCGTGGTGGTCGCCACAGTCCTAGGTTGTTAGCGTGGTGGTCGCCACAGTCGGCTCACAGTCGAAATGGGATTAGGCGACTGTTGTGGGACGCGATCTCTCGGGAAAGAGAAGCGTTGACTTTTTGGGACTGTTGATATAAGACTTAACAGCGTTCCTGCTCCCGATAATGGGAATCTGACACCATTATTTTCAGGCAGATTTGGCTGAGGAAGGTGTTACTGCGCACGCACGCACGCACGCACGCACACACGCACACACGCACACACGCACACACGCACACACGCACACACGCACACACGCACACACGCACGCACACACACACACACACACACACACACACACACACACACACACACACACACACACACACACACACACAAAGGCAGTAATGTGGTGGAGGCTGACTCCATACACAGTTTCAAGTGTAGATATGATAGAGCCCAATAGGCTCAGGAACCTGTACACCTGTTGATTGACGGTTGAGAGGCGGGACCAAAGAGCCAGAGCTCAACCCCCGCAAGCACAACTAGGTGAGTACTCTCTCTTTAAACTAAGACTAGGGTTCTTTAGGTAATTAATTGAGGAAACAAATCAAACTGCAAGCAAGAGCTGTTATCCTACATCAGCTTGGCTTCAACCCGACCTTCTGAATTTAAACGTATAAATCCCATAAGACCAAAAACTGAAGAATTCAAAACCAATGCGACTCACAAAATCGACTTGATGTCCCGTTTTCTATTCGTGTGTCCTGGGCTAGGATAGGTTCGGGCACTTAAGCATATGTTAAGTGACGTTAGGAATGCTCATCTGAAGCCTGCCGCCTAGAGACTCATCAATATCATGAGATTCTGTGTGTATTCATCAAGCATAAACAGTAATGACGAATTATCGTATAAGAAGCAAGAAGTGCTAGGGGCCAACTGTGTGCCAGAGCCTTCTTGTGATGGGTTGACCTGATCTCCCGCTGACCCGGAACGACCGTGACCTCCATGGTTCTGACGGGCTTCATGCGATCTTGTCTAGGCTCGCGAACTATAGCTGTCCGGACCTTCAGGGCGCCCCATTACGAGTCTGTGAAAGAGTTACTGCAAAAGCTAGCCAAATGATTGGCCGGCAGGCGCGACAGGTTGGTTCAGGCTGCTTTCTGATTGGCTCAGGCTGCTTTCTGATTGGCTACGGCTGCCTACCGCGGCGGCTGGCTGCAGGCAAGAGTGGGGCCGACCATTACCCTGTCCCCGCCTCCCCCCCCCCCTACATCGCCGGTCTCTTGAGACCTGCCAAAGGATTCCGATGTGATTTAAAATCCAAAACACATCAATCCTAGGGAGATCCTGTCGCTCGCACGGATCACGGAGGGATGGGTAAGAGGAAGGGATAGAAGGATAGGTGGGAGGGAAGGGAAGGGTAGGAGGAAGGGGTTTCTAGAGATGGAATGGGGGGGAGGGGTGGATGGAGAGGGGCCGGAAAGGAAGGAGGGTGGGATTATGGGCGTAAACAGGAAGAAAGGAAGGTGTGAGAGAGAAAGAAAGAGAGGGAGGGGTCAGCGTAGAGAGAAAGAAGTGAAGGTAAGAGAGCGAGAGACAAAATCCAAGAGGATGACGCAAGAGGAAAGATTGTCCAGAGAGAGAGAGAGAGAGAGAGAGAGAGAGAGAGAGAGAGAGAGAGAGAGAGAGAGAGAGAGAGAGAGAGAGAGCAACAGTGACTGACCTTTCCCATATCAATTACCTCTGTTGTGTGTGTGTGGTGAGGAAACTGGGAGAGGAAATTAGGAATGGTCATATCCGTTGTTATCCTCGCCATCCTACACTATTGCCACCTCTAATCAGACCCAGCCAATCAGAAAGAGGCCTACAGTGATTCCGTGGTTGTGACTGCTGGTCTAGGAACCGGACCGCGGGGACACTAAGCCCCGAAATCATCTCGAGATAACCTCAGGATAAGAAGGATAATCAACTATCACCGCCATCGGACGACCAACTACCTATTACCAGCGCCTTACACCAACGACCAGGGACCAGATTCACGAAGCAGTTACACAAGCACTTACGAACGTGTACATCTTTTCTCAATCTTTGACGGCTTTGGTTACATTTATTAAACAGTTTACAAGCATGAAAACTTGCCAATCAACTGTTGTTATTGTTATAAACAGCCTCCTGGTACTTCGGAGCTCATTAACTGTTTAATAATTGTAAACAAAGCCGCCAAAAATTGCATAACTGCTTCGTGAATCTGGCCCCAGACCAGTTCTAGGACTAGGATTTGGGGCCCTCGTGTGTGTGCAAGGGGCTTGGATGACCAATCAAAGGAGTCATATACTTCAAGAAGTGACAATAATTGATTAATAACGCACTATTTGATCCTACCAAAGTAGAGCGCCTTTTATGTGTTTATATATGCAATCAATCATAAGTATTACAATTTATTAGGCTTCTTGTCCAAGATCACCCCGTGTCTCAAGCTTATTGCCCGGAAACGCTATGCGTGCCAATGGCTTTACACGAATGTTAATTTAACTTATTTTCTAGATGCTGTGCTAACCCCCAAATGTAACTTCTTGTATATAAATCAATCAATCAATCAATATTCCTCGTTTAGTCTTGAGAGCTTCCTGCAGAGTGGACCAACTTGAGGCTGTGAATGGTCACCGTCTCTTGACGTCTCTCGCTGTCAGAAAAACAAATTATAATTGGACTTAAGGAAGTGAAGAGATGTAAAGGGAAAGAGACAAGTAGGGGAGGAGATAAAGGGTGAGTGTGGAGATGGAAGGGGGGGGGGGGTGGGGGAAGTGGTCACTTTAACTGATAAAAAAACACAATTCAATAATTTCTTCCCCAGTATGGGCTTCACATCGATACATAGGCTACTCAGTAATAATTACGTAGCTACACTATGCACTACTAGAAAGTCAACTCTCCATATTCCAGCAGCTAAAACTCCAACAATACTCTATAGCTTCGTTAAACAAAATAAAAACAAATGTGCAATTGATGAAATTGTCCAAGAATAAACTCTAACACATTATCCGTCAGAAGGTTTTCTATGAATGTATTTCCGGTGGTGACGTCACGAGTGGCCGCGTTCAGACGGTCTCTTGACCGCCAGACACGAACTCTAAACTTACTCTAACTCTAACTTACTCTAACTCTAACTTACTCTAACTTACATGAGTAGATCCCAGTGATACGTCGCTCTTCCCAGTCTCTGAATATCACTTTCTAAACTGAAAACACATTACTGTAATTTCTCATTTAAAATCGACTGTGTCATTTAACAAATTTACAATTAATATCTCAATAATTTTATATTAATAAATGTAAATGGTTAACATAAAGTTGTCATAGTTAATTAACGTTAGTTATTTATATATAAAACATGATTTTAATTAAGAATATATTCCATTACAATTGTTCGTTTTTATTTCTAAAGTAATATAAATAATAACATAGATAATAATGATAATACATTTAACAACAGAGCAATGGTTGGTATTTATTTATTATAGGTTTGATTTATTGTGCAATAATGCTGGAGGCGGGAATAGTGACTCCCGTATCCCCTGTGCGAGACAATTATGAGTTAGGCACGTAGCCCACGCCACCACCCCCAAGGTAAACAAACATGGCCGCCAAGATGGAAAGCGAGGAGAGAGATGCGAGAAGAGAGAGAGGAGAAGGGGTAGAAGAGAGGGTGGGAGAGACTGTGGAAGGGGGGGGGGGGAGATTATAGAATATGAATTAGTTAGTGGGAAGGGAAGTTAGAGGGAAAGTAGAACCAAAATATACATCAAGACGGTTTCCCGCCATTATTTCTTTGTTCTCCCGCCCGTACAAAGGCCGCCTTTCCCGCGCTAAACGTTGCTCCTTTCTTTGAAAACTTTTATCTTATTTTTTGTTCTGTTTTATATTTTGTTAATATATATATCGACCCCACGTACGGTGTAAAAAAACATATTGAATGCATTAATGAAAATTTGTTTCTCATTTCTGGCAAATATTTTTAAAAACACTTTTTTTTCATGTAGGCTGTTTTGGAACCTAAGATCCATGGCTCTTTTCGTAGGAACGTAGGAACAAATAGGAACGTTCCTATTTACAGTTCTGGGACTCGGTGAGGTTCAGTAGTGAATAATTTCATTGTGAATTTGGGCGTCCATATTGGAACACCTTATTTAGTGATAGAAGCCTATGGTGTCCTATATATTTGTCAATATTATGGACATATGGTTGCTAAACTTTACTAGAGATAAGCATAGATCATATTGCAAGTAAATTTGCTCTTGCAAAAATGATTATTTACATCACTAACAGTTAGGATTAAACACGAGAGATTAGATACATTTGATGCGGTTAATTGTGAAATCCTGATTTGGTATCAGCTGGAAGCCTCGCGACTCCTAAGGGATGTTATTGTTGGTTAAGATTCGCTACCTGGACCAACAAGTTCCAAGCAGCACGGGCTATGGTGAGCCCGTAGTATTCAGTTGAATCCCAGTTTACATTACTTTTGTAGCATATTGTGGTCTTGTGGTTTAAGGCGTGTGCTTAGGGAGTAGCCAGTGTGAGCAAGTTCGATTCCTCAGTATGGCTCCAATTGTGTCATTGGTACATCACGTTAATGTGATTCATTTGTACATTTGAAGAGAGTATTGGTAGGGACACTCATGTACCACAGCAGTGTAGGCGGGCGATGTGCGATGCCACTAGGCTAGTCCCAGAACTAAGAGGCATGAGTTATGAAGAAAGGCTGCGGGAAATGCACCTTACGACACTGGAAGACAGAAGAGTAAGGGGTAGATATGATCGCTACATACAAAATTCTCAGTGGAATTGACAGGGTAGATAAGGATAAACAGTTTAACACGGGTGGTACGCGAACAAGGGGACATAGGTGGAGACTGAGTACCCAAATGAGCCACAGAGACGTTAGAAAGAACTTTTTCAGTGTCAGAGTAGTTAACAGATGGAATGCATTAGGCAGTAATGTGGTGGAGGCTGACTCCATACACAGTTTCAAGTGTAGATATGATAGAGCCCAGTAGGCTCAGGAACCTGTACACCTGTTGATTGACAGTTGAAAGCCGGGACCAAAGAGCCAAAGCTCAACCCCCGCAAGCACAACTAGGTGAGTACACACACACACACACACACACACACACACACACACACACACACACACGCACACACACACACACACACACACACACACACACACACACACACACGCACGCACTATGTGAGCCCACCTCTTCCTCCCCTCATATTTCCTCTTCAGTCTATCATCGTCCATTCTCTCAACACACTAAGAGCACCACAGTACTCTCTATTCAATCTTGTGGTTTAATTATAGATCTTCTCACTCATAACCCCAACATAATGTGTGGATTCTTCACCCTATTTATCTCCTAACATATCTTCTGTTTATTTAAAACAAAATCCATTATTCCTCGTATAAACTCCAGGTATCAACAAAAGGTAAATAATAAAAAATAGTAACTGAAAACAAAAGAGAATCAACATAAGGTAATTGAAAACAAAAGAGAATCAACATAAGGTAATCGAAAACAAAAGAGAATCAACATAAGGTAATTGAAAACAAAAGAGAATCAACAATAAGGTATTTGAAAACAAAAGAGAATCAACATAAGGTAATTGAAAACAAAAGAGAATCAACATAAGGTAATCGAAAACAAAAGAGAATCAACATAAGGTAATTGAAAACAAAAGAGAATCAACATAAGGTAATTGAAAACAAAAGAGAATCAACATAAAGTAACTGAAAACAAAAGAGAATCAACAATAAGGTATTTGAAAACAAGAGATAATCACATGAATCCACACGAGTGATAATGCCACAAATCACACTGGAGCCTAACACCCGCGCCGCTCAGATCATCCGTTGAGGAGAGTTGGATCCTGCTACTGCTTCCCCAACCTCTGGTGGCGTCTATTCCTGTCTCGTTGTCTCCAGTCATGGCTGTTCTTGAACCAGCCATTCTCCTTTCATTCACTCTACTCTTAACTTTTATAAATACATTATGTGCTGTAATTCTTATTTTTATTATTATTATTCTGAAAAATGAACTAACTGCTTTACTTACACCAGAGTTTATTGGGAGGTTATATGCTAAATTGGACTGGCTTCAGGCCCGTTATCTCTGGCATTCCACAACGTCCAATCCAATAAGGAGCCGGTCGGCCGAGCGGACAGCACGCTGGACTTGTGATCCTGTGGTTCCGGGTTCGATCCCGGGGTGCCGGGGAGAAACAATGGGTAGAGTTTATTGCATCCTATGCCACCTGTTACCTAGCAGTAAAATAGGTACCTGGGTGATAGTCAGCTGTCACGGGCTGCTTCCTGGGGGTGGAGGCCTGGTCGAGGACCGGGCCGTGGGGATACTAAAGCCCCGAAATCATCTCAAGATAACCTCAAGATAGGAAGGCGGAACGATTACACGATTCCGGGGATCGAACCCGGAACCTCAGGATTACAAATTCCTAGCGCTGTCCACTCAGCTGTTAGGGCCCTGGGGCCAGATTCACGAAGCAGTTACGCAAGCACTTACGAACGTGTACATCTTTCCTCATTGACGGCTTTGTTTACATTTATTAATTAATTTGCAAGCATGAAAACTTGCCAATCAACTGTTGTTATTGTTATAAACAGCCTCCTGGTGCTTCGGAGCTCATTAACTGTTTAATAATTGTAAACAAAGCCGCCAAAGATTGAGAAAAGATGTACAGGTTCGTAAGTGCTTGCGTAAGTGCTTTCGTGAATCTGCTCACTGGAGTCAGAAGTCGTCTGCTCCTGTACCCTCCTGTGTACAAAACAAAAAAAATGGTTTCTCTAAAGTAAACATATATGACTGGGTGAGCGTGTGTGCAAGTGAGTTATCGTACCCTGGCAGCAGGTGGGCGTGATTGTCTCCTATTGGCTAACAATTTAAAGCCCCGCGTATCTTTGTTTTCTTTTTTTCCCGCCAAATTTGTGTTGTTTCGTAAAATATAAATAAACACATATTTCCCATATGTCTACATTAGAAAGAATGCGCTCTGAATGTCGGAAAGAATGATAATAATAATATGATTTAAACGATTTTATTGCAATTGCGATTAGACATATATATTTGTTCTCCGTTGATAAATTGCAGACAGCTATTTTTGTGTCAGGTCCGCGGGCGAAAACACTCAGGCGAAAACCTGGAGATTTTTCCTCTTTTTTTTATTTGCCTTTTCTTGCTTGCTGGGATCAAATTGCTTTTATGTTTCTGTGCGGAGAGGAGAAGAAAGGTCGATAGCACTGGCAGAATACAAGTTTACATGTTAGGTTTGTTAGAATGATAATAACTGATACTAACTTATCAATGTTTACCTATCAGTGACTAGAGTGAGGGGGAGATGTAGCTCTTTATCTCCCCTTATCCGAAGGGAAGGGAAGATCACTTCCTAGCTGTCTATACCTCGTGCGCTAGCAAGTTTGGATAAACATCACTAACGCCCAAACTATGTTGTAGTATATGCGAACAAGCCTGAATGGTCCCCAGGACTATATGCAACTGTCTTGTATATCAACACAAGACAGAACACGAAACAATGGGTATAAATTGGATAATTTTAGATTTAGGAAAAACTTGGGTAAATACTGGTTCAGTAACAGGGTTGTTGGACTTGGGTAAATACTGGTTCAGTAACAGGGTTGTTGATTTGTGGAACCAATTGCCGTGTAACGTGGTGGAGGTGGGGTCCCTCGATTGTTTCAAGCGTGGGTTGGACATGTATATGAGTGGGATTGGGTGGTTATAAATAGGAGCTGCCTCGTATGGGCCAATAGGCCTTCTGCAGTTACCTTTGTTCTTATGTTCTTATAATTAAGGCGTCCTGTACATACCGGGTTGATATCCTCGCACGGGTTGATATCCTCGCACGGGTTGATATCCTCGCACGGGTTGATATCCTCGCACGGGTTGATATCCTCGCACGGGTTGATATCCTCGCACGAGTTGATATCCTCGCACGGGTTGATATCCTCGCACGAGTTGATATCCTCGCACGAGTTGATATCCTCGCATGGGTTGATATCCTCGCACGAGTTGATATCCTCGCACGAGTTGATATCCTCGCACGAGTTGATATCCTCGCACGAGTTGATATCCTCGCACGGGTTGATATCCTCGCACGGGTTGATATCCTCGCACGGGTTGATATCCTCGCACGGGTTGATATCCTCGCACGAGTTGATATCCTCGCACGGGTTGATATCCTCGCACGGGTTGATATCCTCACACGGGTTGATATCCTCACACGGGTAACTATCAACATTGTACAGAGCCTCGGGTTAAACGATGTAGTTGCGGGTAATTAGTCTAGCAACAACAGTCTGCTTGTACAATGCCGTCCGAGCTTATTGCTGGGGTTATTATTGTTAAATATTATGAGTATTATTAATGTGTGTGTGTGCGGGGGTTGAGCTTTAGCTCTTTGGTCCCGCCTCTCAACTCTCAATCTATTGGACATGCAAGCAAAAAAATAGTCTTATGGGTCAATAGATCTTCATTTTTTGTCTATTGTTCGTATTTGAGATTTAAATCGAGTGTAGGATATCTACAGTTATTTTTAAAATATGGTTAGGTTAGGTTAGGTCGTGTCAGGTTAGGTCAGGTCAGGTTAGGTTAGGTTAGGTCAGGTTAGGTTAGGTCGGGTTAGGTTAGGTTAGGTCGGGTTAGGTTAGGTCGGGTTAGGTTAGGTTAGGTCGGGTTAGGTTAGGTCAGGTTAGGATAGGTTAGGTTAAGTTAGGTCAGGTTAGGTTAGGTAAGGTTAGGTTAGGTTAGGTTAGGTTAGGTTAGGTCAAGTTAGGTTAGGTTATGTTAGGTCGGTTTAAGATGTGCTGTGATTGGCTGATGGGGCGACGAGGTTTTGACTCTTTGAGGAACGACGCGCCGTGATTGGCTGCTGGGGGCTACGAAGTGCCTTGTATCAGGAACTCCCAGTTATGATTGGTTGAGGAAGGTACGGAGCCCCTTGCGGTCTGACGCTGAAAGAAAGTAATGGAAGGATCCTCGGCCCGCCAATTTCCCTGTGTCATCGTCTCCCTGCTAGGCGCCACACTCACTCACTCACTCACTCACTCACTCACTCACTCACTCACTCTCTCTCTCTCTCTCTCTCTCTCTCTCTCTCTCTCTCTCTCTCTCTCTCTCTCTCTCTCTCTCTCTCTCTCTCTCTCTCTCTCTCTCAGTGTGAGAGGGTCCGCCAAGGTGGGCGGACATATATAGTGTGATATATTGGTCACAAAGGCCAGCCATCACTGTTGGTGTCCCCACGCCCTCACGCCCATGGTCACGGTGCAGGTGTGGTGCTACAGGTGTGGTGAGGTTACTGGTGTGGTGGTGACGTCAAGTGTGACGCTCGTGACAGGAGACGCCCCTCAAGTGTGAGTGTGATGACGCACTCACACTCACGCTCAAAGCTGGTCCTCAGGGCCTAGCATGGACACCCTCACACTCTCACACACTCTCACACTCTCACACACCCTCACACACCCTCACACACTCTCACACTCTCACACACTCTCACACACTCTCACACTCCCACACACCCTCACACACTCTCACACTCCCTCACACGTTCAGACGAGAATATCCATGCATGTATTCACCAACATACATACGGGATTGTGTATACATATACCCATGTATACCAGGAGGAAGAACGTGTATGATCTCATTGATGAGTGAAGCCTCATGAGGCCACATTCAACCTTTCCCAAATGCTCATCACCTTTGGAAATGTCTTGGGACGAAGAGATTGTTATTATCGAACCTCTTTTGTTTTATTCCGTCCCCTGGGAGCCGTTGAACTATGCGAACTGTTGATATTCTGTTGATCAACGCTCGTTCCTGTCTCTTAGGCAATAAACAGATCCCCGTTTGACCGTTAAACGGTTGTATTGAGACTGTTAAAATAGGTTTTGAAACTTAATTCAAGTCAAACTTGGATCATAGCATTTCAATTTTTTTTTAAATTTAACGGATTTTGGCGCGCGCGCCAAACTTGTGACTGAAAGCGCGGGAACTCTTTGTTTACATCTGAGGCTGAGGAGCTGGAGCTCAACCCTGCGAGCACATTCAGACGAGTATGACTATCGAATGGGAAGACACTAAACCAAGTTGGAAACTGGGATACATGATCACCACATACAAAATCCCCTTTGGAAACTGTCAAGCAGCAGGCGTTGACTCCATTCACAGGTTTAACTATAGATATAACCGGATACTCACAAGAGGCGGGGTCCAAGAGCTGGGGCCCAAGACCCGCAAGCACAACTAGGCGAGTACAACAATGGCGTGGCGGCGGCCATATTGATGGGGTCATGGCGGCGGCCATATTGATGACGTCATGACGGCGGCCATATTGATGACGTCAGTGTTATATGTAAACAAAGCGAGGCAGAGTGTTGATCTGTTGTCTGACCGCTGGGGTTCTCCCCCCCCCTCTTTAATGAAGGGTGCCTCTTACCTCCCTCTAGTGCTCTCTCTCTCTTCCCTCTAGTGCTCTCTCTCACCTCCCTCTAGTGCTCTCTCTCTCTCACCTCCCTCTAGTGCTCTCTCTCCTCTCACTCTAGTGCTCTCTCTCCTCTCACTCTAGTGCTCTCTCTCCTCTCACTCTAGTGCTCTCTCTCCTCTCACTCTAGTGCTCTCTCTCACCTCCCTCTAGTGCTCTCTCTCTCCTATCTTTTTTAATTTTTTTAATTTTAATTAATTTCTTGATCTGAGGAGTACCTAATTGGTGGTCAACTGAGACTCTTAATCGTCTCCTGCAGCACCACTGTGGTATCTGGTGGGGGGGGGGGTCCAGGGAAGGTATAATGGGTCTCTGTTGAGTACCAGGTAGTTACTCCTGAGTCCTAAATTTTTAAGCCCGAGTTCGAATCCCTGAAGAGCCTATTGAATACAATTATACTACTCAGTATTGTGGATTGTATCTCATTCATACATCCATACACGCACATGTATAACTACACGAATGAGCCGCAGATATATTAGAAAGAACTTTTTTAGTGTCAGAGTGGTTGACAGATGGAATGCATTAGGGGGTGATGTGGTGGAGGCTGACTCCATACACAGTTTCAAGTGTAGATATGATAGAGCCCAGTAGGCTCAGGAACCTGTACACCTGTTGATTGACGGTTGAGAGGCGGGACCAAAGAGCCAGAACTCAACCCCCGCAAGCATAACTAGGTGAGTACATGTTATGTTATTTATATATACAAGTGTTCTTACACTCTCGTACAGCCACCAGCGCGCGTAGAGTTCCAGGCAGGTTCTTAATCTTACACTCTCGTACAGCCACCAGCGCGCGTAGAGTTCCAGGCAGGTTCTTAATCTTACACTCTTGTACAGCCACCAGCGCGCGTAGAGTTCCAGGCAGGTTCTTAATCTTACACTCTTGTACAGCCACCAGCGCGCGTAGAGTTCCAGGCAGGTTCTTAATCTTACACTCTTGCACAGCCACCAGCGCGCGTAGAGTTCCAGGCAGGTTCTTAATCTTACACTCTTGTACAGCCACCAGCGCGCGTAGAGTTCCAGGCAGGTTCTTAATCTTACACTCTTGTACAGCCACCAGCGCGCGTAGAGTTCCAGGCAGGTTCTTAATCTTACACTCTTGCACAGCCACCAGCGCGCGTAGAGTTCCAGGCAGGTTCTTAATCTTACACTCTTGTACAGCCACCAGCGCGCGTAGAGTTCCAGGCAGGTTCTTAATCTTACACTCTTGTACAGCCACCAGCGCGCGTAGAGTTCCAGGCAGGTTCTTAATCTTACACTCTTGCACAGCCACCAGCGCGCGTAGAGTTCCAGGCAGGTTCTTAATCTTACACTCTCGTACAGCCACCAGCGCGCGTAGAGTTCCAGGCAGGTTCTTAATCTTACACTCTTGTACAGCCACCAGCGCGCGTAGAGTTCCAGGCAGGTTCTTAATCTTACACTCTCGTACAGCCACCAGCGCGCGTAGAGTTCCAGGCAGGTTCTTAATCTTACACTCTCGTACAGCCACCAGCGCGCGTAGAGTTCCAGGCAGGTTCTTAATCTTACACTCTCGTACAGCCACCAGCGCGCGTAGAGTTCCAGGCAGGTTCTTAATCTTACACTCTTGTACAGCCACCAGCGCGCGTAGAGTTCCAGGCAGGTTCTTAATCTTACACTCTTGTACAGCCACCAGCGCGCGTAGAGTTCCAGGCAGGTTCTTAATCTTACACTCTTGTACAGCCACCAGCGCGCGTAGAGTTCCAGGCAGGTTCTTAATCTTACACTCTTGCACAGCCACCAGCGCGCGTAGAGTTCCAGGCAGGTTCTTAATCTTACACTCTTGTACAGCCACCAGCGCGCGTAGAGTTCCAGGCAGGTTCTTAATCTTACACTCTTGTACAGCCACCAGCGCGCGTAGAGTTCCAGGCAGGTTCTTAATCTTACACTCTCGTACAGCCACCAGCGCGCGTAGAGTTCCAGGCAGGTTCTTAATCTTACACTCTCGTACAGCCACCAGCGCGCGTAGAGTTCCAGGCAGGTTCTTAATCTTACACTCTCGTACAGCCACCAGCGCGCGTAGAGTTCCAGGCAGGTTCTTAATCTTACACTCTCGTACAGCCACCAGCGCGCGTAGAGTTCCAGGCAGGTTCTTAATCTTACACTCTTGTACAGCCACCAGCGCGCGTAGAGTTCCAGGCAGGTTCTTAATACCTAATAATCCCTGGAATACGACCTGCCAAATCGTTTAACAACCAGGTAACCATTCACTGCTGGGTGAACAGAAGCTACAGTTAAGGAGTGGCACCCGGTCAATCCTCCTCGGCCAGGATACGAACCCAGGCCAAAGCGCTCGCGAAGCGCCGAGTCGAGTGCTTTACCACTGCGCCACGGCGTTGTTGTAGATGGATCCTCTATCTTTACTATCTATCTATCTATCTATCTATCTTTCTATCTATCTATCTATCTATCTACACTATATAGGGTGGTGGGTACCCTTGCCTACAACCACCCTCCAAGCTGCCTATGACAATCCCCCACCACCCACTCGTCACCCTGCAAAGTTTGCTGAGGCTACCGGTAGGCGTCTGCCCCTCTGACCTTCAACAGACAAGATAAACCTTTTTTTAATTTATTATATAAAAAAAAACTTCTACAGATTTTTGAGTTATGCAATATTTTTTGTGTTATACAAATTTTATACTGAATCAATTTTTTTTCTAACAATGATAGCTTTAAAAACATCCAAAAGAGTATGATGGGATGAGATTTTATCTTGATGAAAATGTGGCCATATGGATGAGAGGAGGAGAGTGGCCAGGTAGGTGGCCAGGGGCCAGACTCACGAAGCAGTTACGCAAGCACTTACGAACCTGGGGCCAGATTCACGAAAGCTGTTACGCAAGTATTTACGAACCTGGGGCCAGATTCACGAAGCAGTTACGCAAGTACTTACGAACGTGTACATCTTTCTTTAATCTTTGACTAGGGGCCAGATTCACGAAGCAGTTACGCAAGCACTTACGAACCTGGGACTAGATTCACGAAGCAGTTACGCAAGTATTTACGAACCTGGGGCCAGATTCACGAAAGCTGTTACGCAAGCACTTACGAACCTGGGGCCAGATTCACGAAGCAGTTACGCAAGCACTTACGAACGTGTACATCTTTCCTCAATCTTTGACGGCTTTGGTTACATTTATTAAACAGTTTACAAGCATGAAAACTTGCCAATCAACTGTTGTTATTGTTATAAACAGCCTCCTGGTGCTTCGGAGCTCATTAACTGTTTAATAATTGTAAACAAAGCCGCCAAAGATTGAGAAAAGATGTACAAGGGCCAGATTCACGAAAGCAGTTGCGCAAGCACTTACGAACCTGTACATCTTTTCTCAATCTTTGGCGACTCAATCTTTCTTGTCCTGCTTTCTCTGTGTTTCCTGCTTCCACCTGTGTCCTCTTGTCCTGCTTTCTCTGTGTTTCCTGCTTCCACCTGTGTCCTCTTGTCCTGCTTTCTCTGTGTTTCCTGCTTCCACCTGTGTCCTCTTGTCCTGCTTTCTCTGTGTTTCCTGCTTCCACCTGTGTCCTCTTGTCCTGCTTTCTCTGTGTTTCCTGCTTCCACCTGTGTCCTCTTGTCCTGCTTTCTCTGTGTTTCCTGCTTCCACCTGTGTCCTCTTGTCCTGCTTTCTCTGTGTTTCCTGCTTCCACCTGTGTCCTCTTGTCCTGCTTTCTCTCAATGAAAAAAAATCCCCTTTCTCATGATATATTCCTAGTATCGTGTACGTAGTGATCATGTCGCCTGTGTTCCGTTGTGCCTCGAGGTGCGTGATCCATCAGGTTGTTGTGTGTTGCAATAACCACCCAAGAGAGCAGTATAGAGCCTCTCCCAGGGGGTTTACCTGTGGAGGTATAATTCAGTGGTCCCCGGGGTACTGTAGAGGCGGTGGATCATATGCCTCTGTCCGGGGTACAGGAATTACCATCACCAGGGGAAATGTGGAGAAGTTCTCAGGCTCCCTGTCCCCCCCCCAGAGGTACATACCCCCCAGGGGTACATCACCCACAGTTATTCCCTCCACCACCAGGGGGCGTCCGTGTGTTTGGTCGTCAGTGGGAATGTTCGCCGGTGGGAATGGTCGTCCATGTAAGTGGTCGCCCCAAGAGTAATCACTGTTGTGAGGTTAGGAGGCAACAGACAGGTGTTCAGAGCCTTGATTTGGTGGCTTTAGTGGATTTGTTGTAGGAGGGAGGGGGGAGGGGGGGGGGAGGGGAGGTCTGAGAGAGAGAGAAAGAGACAGAGAGAGAGAGAGAGAGAGAGAGAGAGAGAGAGAGAGAGAGAGAGAGAGAGAGAGAGAGAGAGAGAGAGAGAAAAGGTTGAGGATTTACTCTCTCTCTCTCTCTCTCTCTCTCTCTCTCTCTCTCTCTCTCTCTCTCTCTCTCTCTCTCTCTCTCTCTCTCTCTCTCTCCCCCCTCCCCCCCCCCTCCCCCCCAAGGAGAGAGTTTTAAGAGAGTTGCACTCAAAAAACTCCCGCGTGTGAATATTGCGTGAGTGAACGCACTCACTCAAAAAAAAATATAATCTTTCACACGAATTCACAGATGCGGCGTTTGATTCCTTAATTGCTTTCTGGCAAGTTTTCTCCAAGACGCTGAACGACTTCGGTCCCTCGTTAAGCCCCCCCTAACAAGCAGAGGTGATTGACCGGGCACCGAACCTTTTATAACCGTTTACTAAGATGAAACAAATGATTTTACGGGGCTATTCATGTCCGTGCCACCGGTTGGTTGGCTTGATCTTCAGCAGTCAATCAACAGATGGCGCTCTCTTGTTTGAGCCTTGGCACTTCCGGTTAGCGTGGTGATCCATTGCACTGTGATGTCCAGCTAATGGCATCATGCGTTTCGGACGCAAATGAAGACGCTAATATGTACTTGGTTTGTGGATTATTATTTACCTACCACCTGCCACAGGTAACGGTAGCCGCCTGCCACAGGTAACGGTAGCCACCTGCCACAGGTAACGGTAGCCACCTGCCACAGGTAACAGTAGCCACCTGCCACAGGTAACGGTAGCCACCTGCCACAGGTAACAGTAGCCACCTGCCACAGGTAACGGTAGCCACCTGCCACAGGTAACGGTATAGCCACCTGCCACAGGTAGCCACCTGCCACAGGTAACGGTAGCCACCTGCCACAGGTAACGGTAGCCACCTGCCACAGGTAACGGTAGCCACCTGCCACAGGTAACGGTAGCCACCTGCCACAGGTAACGGTATAGCCACCTGCCACAGGTAAGGGTAGCCACCTGCCACAGGTAACGGTAGCCACCTGCCACAGGTAACGGTAGCCACCTGCCACAGGTAACGGTAGCCACCTGCCACAGGTAACGGTAGCCACCTGCCACAGGTAGCCACCTGCCACAGGTAACGGTAGCCACCTGCCACAGGTAGCCACCCGCCACAGGTAACGGTAGCCACCTGCCACAGGTAGCCACCTGCCACAGGTAACGGTAGCCACCTGCCACAGGTAGCCACCTGCCACAGGTAGCCACCTGCCACAGGTTGCCACCTGCCACAGGTAACGGTAGCCACCTGCCACAGGTAACGGTAGCCACCTGCCACAGTACTGTCTTAAACAACACAGACAGGGATACTTGGGCCTAGTTCAACTTCATCCTTGTTACAAGCTAATTCGGCTGTTATGACTTTGTCGCCATGATGGGTTATATTTATGTAAGATGGTATCCATACAAAGGAGATTCCAGACCCTTTGTTCAGTGTAGCGAGTATGTTATTTATAGTTGTGGTGGAGCTAGTTCTGTCAGTGTACTGGTGGCTATAGTTGTGGTGGAGGTAGTTCTGTCAGTGTACTGGTGGCTATAGTTGTGGTGGAGGTAGTTCTGTCAGTGTACTGGTGGCTATTGTTGTGGTGGAGGTAGTTCTGTCAGTGTACTGGTGGCTATAGTTGTGGTGGAGGTAGTTCTGTCAGTGTACTGGTGGCTATTGTTGTGGTGGAGGTAGTTCTGTCAGTGTACTGGTGGCTATAGTTGTGGTGGAGCTAGTTCTGTCAGTGTACTGGTGGCTATTGTTGTGGTGGAGGTAGTTCTGTCAGTGTACTGGTGGCTATTGTTGTAGTGGAGCTAGTTCTGTCAGTGTACTGGTGGCTATTGTTGTGGTGGAGGTAGTTCTGTCAGTGTACTGGTGGCTATTGTTGTGGTGGAGGTAGTTCTGTCAGTGTACTGGTGGCTATTGTTGTGGAGGAGCTAGTTCTGTCAGTGTACTGGTGGCTATAATTGTAGTGGAGGTAGTTCTGTCAGTGTACTGGTGCTATAATTGTGGTGGAGGTAGTTCTGTCAGTGTACTGGTGGCTATTGTTGTGGAGGAGCTAGTTCTGTCAGTGTACTGGTGG
The DNA here is from genome assembly GCF_040958095.1 of Procambarus clarkii. Taxonomy (NCBI): domain Eukaryota; kingdom Metazoa; phylum Arthropoda; class Malacostraca; order Decapoda; family Cambaridae; genus Procambarus; species Procambarus clarkii. The sequence continues at coordinate 18,504,046 of NC_091220.1, forward strand.
CTATTGTTGTAGTGGAGCTAGTTCTGTCAGTGTACTGGTGGCTATTGTTGTGGAGGAGCTAGTTCTGTCAGTGTACTGGTGGCTATTGTTGTGGAGGAGCTAGTTCTGTCAGTGTACTGGTGGCTATTGTTGTGGAGGAGCTAGTTCTGTCAGTGTACTGGTGGCTATAGTTATAGTGGAGCTAGTTCTGTCAGTGTACTGGGGAAACACATAGGGACCCCCAGGAACACCAAGGCAGTCTTTGGGGCCCTCGGGACCCACACGAATGCGTTCGTGGGCCCCCCCAGGCCTGGCCTGACAGACCGCGCCAAACACTCATCTCCATAAGTGCATGAAACCCCCCTTCCATTTGTCGGGCGGTAATGGAATTGCCTCAAACTCTCTGTAACTCTCACCTTTACTAGCACCAGATTACCACTTCCCCACCCCCCCTGTCGGCCCCATGTGTCACCCACACCCCCCTCCTTGTCGTGTCATCATGTGTCACTCCGATTCTTGGCGTTTTTTAGTTTTTCTTCACCATGTTCTCCGTTTTCGTTCCTCCCTGCAGTCTTTGTTTACATTGGGCCGGTTTAGGAGTCTATTGTCGATGTTCATTTTTTTGGTGGAAGATGTGTATGTTAGGGGGGATTTTTTGGGTGTTGGGAGTGGCTGTAGTGGGTGTTTAAGAGTGCTGTTGGGGTCTCTCTTGCTGGTGTGGTCTTTATACACACGCACGCACGCGCGTGCACACACACATACACACTTATTTGAGCTGGGAGGTATGAGCTACGAGGAAAGACTACGGGAATTAAACCTCACTTCGCTGGAAGACAGAAGAGTTAAGGGGGATTGGTCCCGCCTCTTAACCGTCAATCAACAGGTGTACAGGTTCTGAGCCTATTGGGCTCTATCATATCTACACTTGAAACTGTGTATGGAGTCAGCCTCCACCACATCACTGCCTAATGCAT
>NC_091220.1:18512498-18527498 GCF_040958095.1 Procambarus clarkii
AGTTACCCACAATATTAAGACTAAAGATTGCCAGTTAATTACAGTAACTTGACAATGGCATTATAAGTCTCTGTGCACGAATGGCAATGTGTAATGACTCTTGAGTGACCATTGTCTGTCAGGTAATTAAGAGTGATTGACAAGGCAATCAGCGGTTATCGTGGCATAAGATTCGCCACGTGACGTGTCATACGGAGTGTTGCCAACATGTGTTTACAATAACTGGCAACCCTTGTTATTTATCACTGTAAGCTCTTGCTGAAATAAAGAGAAAAGCTCCCCTCATTTGTAGCGGTGATTAATTGAAGCAATTAGCAACTTCGTAATAATCAGCGTGAGCTTAATTATGGTAATTGGCAAGTTGATAAGTCACTGCTTTTAATTGAGGCATCTGGCAACCGCTGCGAGGGGGTGTTACCAAGGTAACCGTTAAATACGGCGACGCCGGTGTGACGTCATCAGTCGTGTGGGATCAGTGGGTGAGTGAGGGTGTCGTCCTCCGCCTCCCGTCCAATGGTGTAGGTCTGGGCCACGTGGCGTCCCCTCACAGCCTGTTATGGCTGACTTAATCACAGCCTCGCTGGGCGGGTCTGCTTCTTGTGTGGTGATTAAATAGCTGTGGTTGTTAGGTTTTGTAGTTACGGATATGTATAGTGCCTTCTTGGTTGTGTATGTACGTGTGTTTATGGTGGTTTTGTGTGTGTGTGTGTGTGTGTGTGTGTGTGTGTGTGTGTGTGTGTGTGTGTGTGTGTGTGTGTGTGTGTGTGTGTGTGTGTGTGAACTCACCTATTTGTGCTTGCAGGATCGAGCATTGGCTCTTGGATCCCGCCTTTCCAGCCATCGGTTGTTTACAGCAATGACTCCTGTCCCATTTCCCTATCATACCTGGTTTTAAAATTATGAATAGTATTTGCTTCCATAACCTGTTCCTGAAGTGCATTCCATTTTCCCACTACTCTCACGCTAAAAGAAAACTTCCTAACATCTCTGTGACTCATCTGAGTTTCCAGCTTCCACCCATGTCCCCTCGTTCTGTTATTATTACGTGTGAACATTTCATCTATATCCACTCTGTCAATCTCCCTAAGTATTTTATATGTTTCTATCATGTCTCCCCTCTCATTTTTTCTAGTGTCGACAGGTTCAGTTCCTTCAGCCTGTGTGTGAGAGAGAGAGAGAGAGAGAGAGAGAGAGAGAGAGAGAGAGAGAGAGAGAGAGAGAGACAGAGACAGAGACAGAGAGATAGATAGAGAGAGAGAAAGAGAGAAAGAGAGAGAGAAGAGAGAAAGAGAGAAAGAGAGAGAGAAGAGAGAGAGAGAGAGAGAGAGAGAGAGAGAGAGAGAGAGAGAGAGAGAGAGAGAGAGAGAGAGAGAGACAGAGAGAGTGTTGCGATAATTAGGGTTCCAGTGCCACAATTATTAACTAATTAACATATAATTCAATAATTCAATTATTATTGTATATTCCATCAACTGTTGGTTTGACCCAACCAACAACAGAACTTTAAACCTTTTCAAGATATCCTAAGCCTCGAACTTTGACTTGCTTGTGGAGAAGTCTGCTCTAATTGGCGACACAGCCGTATCTCACTCTGCTAATTGGACACACTGTGTCACTAATTGGACACAGAGACATGTGTCACGGTGATACAGAGCCGTGTTGTGCCTGGGGAGACAGCACATACCCAGGGGGCTAGATTCACGAAGTAGTTACGCAAGCACTTACGATCCTGTACATCTTCAAATCTTTGACTAGGGGCCAGATTCACGAAGTAGTTACGCAAGCACTTACGATCCTGTACATCTTCAATCTTTGACTAGGGGCCAGATTCACGAAGTAGTTACGCAAGTATTTACGAACCTGTACATCTTTATTTAATCTTTGACTAGGGGCCAGATTCACGAAGCAGTTACGCAAGTACTTACGAATCCTGTACATCTTTCTTTAATATTTGACTAGAGGGCTAGATTCACGAAGCAGTTACGCAAGTACTTACGAATCCTGTACATCTTTCTTTAATCTTTGACTAGGGGCCAGATTCACGAAGCAGTTACGCAAGCACTTACGACACCTGTACATCTTTATTTAATCTTTGACTAGGGGCCAGATTCACGAAGCAGTTACGCAAGTACTTACGAACGTGTACATCTTTCCTCAATCTTTGACGGCTTTGGTTACATTTATTAAACAGTTTACAAGCATGAAAACTTGCCAATCAACTGTTGTTATTGTTATAAACAGCCTCCTGGTGCTTCGGAGCTCATTAACTGTTTAATAATTGTAAACAAAGCAGCCAAAGATTGAGAAAAGATGTACAGGTTCGTAAGTGCTTGCGTAACTGCTTCGTGAATCTGGCCCCTAGTCAAAGATTGAAGAATGATGTACAGGTTCGTAAGTGCTTGCGTAACTGCTTCGTGAATCTAGCCCCTGGTCTACACCCGGGTCACCACAGACTACCTATAGTCCTATAGGACCTCCTATAGGACCTCCTATAGTCCTCTATAAAGCACTATAGTCGTAGCGAACATAACACGGTATAATCAGGTTTAGTAGCTACGTTAAAAGCCTCCTCCATGCTTATTAAACCTTAATGACAAAAGTTTATCTTGTCGGCCAAACACACACACACACGCGCGCACACACACACACACACACACACACACACACACACACACACACACACACACACACACACACACACACACACACACATGGAGTTAATGCGTCACAGAGAGAGAGAGAGAGAGAGAGAGAGAGAGAGAAGAACATTTGGTTAGAAAACCGTTGTTGTTTAAGATTGAGCTTCTAGGAACAAAAAGTTCCAAGCAGCACTGGCTATGGTGAGCCCGTAATTGGAACACCATAATCAGAGACGTTTATAGTGTGGGAAAGTCAGATAATTATCTTGGAAAAGAAATTGGAAGGGATACGAGAACAAAGCTCTAAGATGGGACGGAGGGAAGGAAAAATGTCCAACCATTTATACCATCGGGGATCGAACGCCGACCTGCAAGAAGCCTAATTCCACCAGTGTAAAAATGGATTTATTTAACATTCACTATATCACGGCATTCCTTAAAAGATAGCTTGACGCTTTTTTAACTGAAATAACCTTTTTTTTAAACAAATTTGTAAATGTATATACATATATATATATATATATATATATATATATATATATATATATATATATATATATATATATATATATATATATATATATATATATATATATATACATATATATACATGGTTGATTGTTTGGTGGGCTTCATTGGTAGTTGTGGTGGAATAATATTGTCAGTTATGTCTAGCTAATGAAGATCTTATGCAGCGAAGAACTCTTAAAATGGACTCTTATGTTTTCAGACTCCTTTACATGTCTTATATTCACGTCTGTATATATCAAACCCGTATAATATATTTACCGTATATGCATACATTGTATTTGAATATATAATCTATTTGTATGTGAATGGATAATCTATTTGTATAGGAATATACAATCTATTCGTATATGAATATACAATCTATTCGTATACGAATATACAATCTATCGTATTCATGTATATGAATATATATACACTCAGCCTAATTGACATACAAGGAGATGGTTAGAAAATTCTAACTATACAGAGGTTTAGGTGAGGCTAACTAACCCAGTGGCGTAGGAAGCCGTTGGTGGTGGCCTGATCCGGAAGCCTTAAAGCTGGCAAGTCTTCAGATTCCACGGAGATGCTGAAGTAACTATTTTCCTCATGTGTTCACAAATTTCGTAGCCTAAAAATTGCGTATTTTAAAACTGTGATGGAAATCATAAAATTATCGCTCCGTTAATAGTGTTTCAGAGTAATTAGATTATTTTTATTGGCGAGGCAAAATACCGAAGTTGTAGCCGCGACGACGCGTCCGGACGAAGGGGGCGTTACCATGTAAATATTTTGAACGGTCAGCTGATCTACAGTAAGATCAAGAATAATAATAATAATAATAATAATCTTTATTTAGGTAAGGTACATACATAAAGAGATTTACAAAGCTTGTTGGCTTTATAGATAGAGCTAGTACATACAATGCCTAAAGCCACTATTACGCAAAGCGTTTCGGGCAGGAAAAACATTAATGACTACAGCTTAAAACTAATGGGTAAAAAGAAAAGATGTGATGAGTACATATAAAAAATAGAGGTAAAAGAGGGAGGAACATTGTTGAAAAAGCAGCACAAATACAATTACAAATTATTACAGAAAATTACATTCAAACAGCGTTGATTTGAAAACCAAAAAAACAAAAAACATACATGGGTTGACAACAGGGGGGTAAGGTAGGTTACATGGAATTTATTAGGTATAGCTTCGTTTTTAACTTAAACTGGTTGAGAGAGGTACAGTCTTTAACATGGTTGGGAAGGTCATTCCACATTCTGGGCCCCTTGATTTGTAGAGCATTTCTAGTTTGATTAAGTCGTACTCTAGGAATATCAAAACTGTATTTATTTCTGGTGTGATGCTCATGGGTTCTGTTACAACCTTCTATGAAGCTTTTGAGATCAGGATTGGCATTATAGTTTAGCGTTTTATATATGTATAATACACATGAGAGAATGTGCAGTGACTTACTGTCTAACATATTCAGAGATTTGAGTAGGGGTACCGAGTGATGTCTGGGGCCAGAATTGGATATTGTCCTAATAGCAGCTTTGTGTTGAGTAATTAGAGGACGTAAGTGATTTTGGGTAGTAGAGCCCCAAGCACAAATACCATAGTTGAGATATGGATAGATAAGGGAGTAATAGAGAGTCACCAGGGCAGGGCGTGGTACATAATATCTGATCTTAGAAAGAATGCCCACAGTTTTTGAAACTTTTTTTGATATATTTAGAATGTGTCCCTGGAAATTAAGCTTGTGGTCAATGAGAAAGCCAAGGAATTTGCCATCTAATTTGTTACAAATTTGGGTATTGTTTATTTTGAGATTTATTTGATTAGAGGATTTATTGCCAAACAGAATATAGAAAGTTTTGTCAATGTTAAGGGTGAGTTTGTTGGCAGTTAGCCACAGATGGACTTTATTTAGCTCAGTATTTACTGTGGCATTTAGAGCAAGGGGATCAGGACTGGAGTAAATGAAGGTTTTGTCATCAGCAAATAGAATTGGTTTGAGGTGTTGGGAGGCATTTGGAAGGTCATTAATGTAGATGAGAAAGAGGAGAGGGCCAAGTATGGCAAGTATGGAATGGCCAAGAATGGAATGGCAGACTTTAACTAGGTTATAGGGTAATTTATGGTTCTTAACAAGCATATACGGGAATTTAGGTTAAGATTCAACCTAGTGTTGTGTATGAAAATCGTATGAAAGGATCCTAAAGGGAAATATTGAGAGTAGATTTAAGCAGAGAGCGAGATAGTGTGATTTATTTTGGCGGGAAAAATCTTCATTCGTGGCCCTACTTTATTCGTCCCTTAAGGACTTGTAAGTTTCGTGCAGAGCTGTAGATTACCTGTAGAGGATTCTGAGGGGTTTTCTACTCCCACCTCGTCTATGAAACTGTTTTAATTCCCGTAACTGGGGGACAGGAAGCCTGTATTTATGCTTGTCGAGGACTTCATCAAGCCTAATATTACCACAATCACTACCACCATCAACTACCACAATCACCACCATCGGAGTGTGTTAAGAGCGTTTAATACGAATAACACAATTGTATGACAATCATAAAACAGTCATACAATTTATATAAAATGTATATTACAAATAAAACGAAATAACTCGCCATAATATACTATACAGAACTATTAAAACTCTATGAATAAGATTTTAATCAAAGTGAAAAATGTACGAAATCGGAGATATTTTTCCCCCCTTGTTAGGTTGTGATGTGTCATGACAAGTGTTCTATTATATCTGGTGATGGTGAGATGGTGAGGCATAGAAAATGGGAAGAGAGAGAGGAAGAGAGAGAGAGAGACAGTGAGAGAGAGAGAGAGACAGTGAGAGAGAGAGGGAGAGACAGTGAGAGAGAGAGGGAGAGACAGTGAGAGAGAGAGGGAGAGACAGTGAGAGAGAGAGGGAGAGACAGTGAGAGAGAGAGGGAGAGAGAGAGAGAGAGAAGAAGAGAGATTGTGTGTGGACTCACCTATTTGTAATTACCTATTTGTGCTTGCAGGATCGAATATTAGCTCCTGGAGCCCAGGTTTTCTAGCCTGTTTTACAATGACGAATTGAGTTTACTTTTACAATGACGAATTGAGTTTGGTTCCACAGCCTGTTACTTTAGTTCTTTCCAATTTTCCACTACTACGCTAAATGAAAACTTTCTAAGATCTCTGTTACTCATCTGAGTTTCAAGCTTCCACCCATGACCCCTTGGTCTATTGAATTCAGTGTGAACATTTCATCTATTTCAACTCTATCAAACTTCTTTAAGTATTTTGTATGTCTCTATCATGTTTCCCCGCTTCTCTTTTCTAGCGTCATCCAGCTCAGTTCTTTCAGTCGCTCTTCATATCCCATCCCTCGTAACTCTGGGATGAGTCTCGTTGCAAACCTCTGAACCTCTTCCAGTTTCATTATATGCTTCTTCAGATGGGGACTCCATGATGAGGCGGCATACTCTAAGACTGGCCTTACGTAGGCAGTGTAAAGCGCCCTAAATGCCTCCTTACTTAGGTTTCTGAATGATGTTCTAACTTTTGCCAGTGTAGAGTACGCTGCTGTCGTTATCCTATTAATATGTGCCTCAGGAGATAGATTAGGTGTTACGTCCACCCCCAGGTCTCTTTCACGCGTCGTTACAGGTAGGCTGTTCCCCTTCATTGTGTACTGTCCCTTTGGTCTCCTATCTCCTAGTCCCATTTCCATAACTTTACATTTGCTCGTGTTGAACTCCAGTAGCCATTTCTCTGACCATCTCTGCAACCTGTTCAGGTCCTCTTGGAGGATCCTGCAATCCTCATCTGTCACAACTCTTCTCATCAACTTTGCGTCATCCGCAAACATCGACATGTAGGACTCTACGCCTGTAAACATGTCGTTAACATATACAAGAAATAGAATTGGTCCCAGCACCGATCCTTGTGGTACTCCACTTGTTACTGTTCGCCAGTCCGACTTCTCGCCCCTTATCGTTATCTCTCTGGCTCCTTCCTGTTAGGTAATTAGGCGTGTGTGTGTGAGTTTGTGTGTATTTACTATTTATATCTACAGAATCGAGCAATTAGCTCTTGGACCCCGCCTTTCTAGCAAATTTATTTTTCCTCTTATGTCTACTACATATATTTCTCTTCACACACACACACCAGGAAGCAGCCCGTAGCAGCTGTCTAACTCCCAGGTACCTATTTACTGCTTAGGTGAAAAGAGACATCAGGGCGAAAGAAACTCTGCCCATTTGTTTCCGCCTCTGCTGGGGATCGAACCCGGACCCTTAGGACAACGAATCCCGAGTGCTGTTCACTCATCCGTCAGGCCCGTATATGTGTGTGTGTGTGTGTGTGTACTCACCTAATTGTGCTTGCGGGGGTTGAGCTCTGGCTCTTTGGTCCCGCCTCTCAACTGTCAATCAACAGGTGTGTGTGTGTGTATATGTGTGTGTATGTGTGTGTATATGTGTGTGTGTGTGTGTGTGTGTGTGTGTGTGTGTGTGTGTGTGTGTGTGTGTGTGTGTGTGTGTGTGTACTCACCTATTTGTGCTTGCAGGATCGAGCATTGACTCTTGGATCCCGCCTTTCCAGCCATCGGTTGTTTACCGCAATGACTCCTGTCCCATTTCCCTATCATACCTAATTTTAAAAGTATGATGTGTATGTGTGTGTGTGTGCACGTGCGCGTGCGTGTGCGTGCGCGTATGAATGCCACACACGACCCCAGCATCAGCTGGGCGCCTCCGCAATACCATTCAAGCCAGAGGGATTGAGATCTGATTCTATAGACTCGTTTTTTTAATGATCATATAATCCTCTCCCAAAAATTGATTTTCTCTCCGGATCAACGTTGTTGTGACTGCTGTAATTAGGTCGTTTTTTTGTTGCCATTTGCCCTGTGATTTTTGTTATATATAGATACTTTTATATAGATTTTATATAGTATCTCTAGAGATACTGGTATATGGTGAGTCCTTACTCTTAGAGATAATACATTCACATGTTAGCCAAATCATCTAATTGTACTTACGGTGAATGGGTTGTAGCTCCTGGACCCCGTCTCTGAACCCCTTTTTAATTCCCCTCTTTAGTATGGTTTAAGGTGTTGGACTCTATTGTTTCGCTCTGTTCTAGTATAGAGCGGAATGGAGAAGTTATTTAGGATTTTATCTATGTCTTCAATATTAGTGAATTGTAAGGTATACTATTGTATACTATAAGATCTACTGTTATATCATAAGCTGAACTATTTTATACCATAAGGTATACTTTTTTGCCATAATATATACTATGTTATACCATAAGGTATACTATTTTATATCATAAGATATACCGTTATACCATACAGTATACTACACATTTTCCTGAATTGTCCGGGACCCCCGGAGTCATTATGTATAGTCACTGTTGTATATACATGTGTAGTAGTCACATATATATCCCCACATACCTGGCAAGGTAACATATCACAGGAAGTATATCATTAAACCAATCATTCTTCTTGACAACTATGTTGCAATCAGATTAAAATTTCGTTTGAAACATACTCTAATATACTCAAAACTATAATACAACCGGACCAACTATAGCATTTAAAACTAAATATAACCCTTAACTGAACCCAAAGTCTGAGTTCAACCCAAAATCACCCAACCATTTGGACTGGACGGTAGAGCGACGGTCTCGCTTCATGCAGGTCGGTGTTCAATCCCCGACCGTCCACAAATGGTTGGGGCACCATTCCTTCCCTCCCGTCCCATCCCAAATCCTTTTCCTGACCCCTTCCAAGTGCTATATAGTCGTAATGGCTTGGCGCTTTACCCCTAAAAGTTCAACCCAAAATCAGAACTTTATTTTCAGGTAAATCAAGTAAGATCTAAATTATGAACGACAAAGCCGGACACTATTGACCTCTAACTTGGCAAAAGGGAAGGATAATTAGGTGCGAACAGCCGTTAATTACTGAACCAGGCAATTGGGTAATTGACAGTGAAGGAGTATAATTGTTTGGGAGTGATTGGTGGAAGAAGGGCATAAGCTGCACTGGAGGAGTTTGGAGAAGGAGGAGGAGGAGGAGGGAAGGATGAATGGATAAGGAAGAGGGTAAACAGATGTTGAGACATTTGCAGAAGTCGCGGGAATGTGGTGTAACTGTGGCCGGGGTCACAGTTTGTGACACATTGCCGCGTAGATTGGTAGACATTCCCGCCCGCACGCCCATGTTGGTGGGCGTAGAGAGAGAGAGATAGAGGGGGCGGGAGGTCACATGAGCAGTAGAACGTTTCTGTTTAATCTCGTGTTACATATTTTCCTTAAGGATACGACTCTTCTACATCCTGTTTATTTCTCTGCTCTTCTCTCTCTCTCCCATCATCCTATTGAGGTTATCTTGAGATGATATCGGGGCTCATATATATATATATATATATATATATATATATATATATATATATATATATATATATATATATATAATTGTCTTTTTTGGTTACTTTTTTTTCTCCTGGGAATAATATATATATATATATATATATATATATATATAAATTTGTATTTAGTGATCAAAGTCCAGTTAAAACAATAGCAGCATTTGGGGAGGGTGGGGGGGGGGGTGGAGGGAAATTAGTCCCTAATCCAGACACTATTTCACCCATCAATAAAGGTTATATTTATTTGTATTCACAAATTGGCAAAAAAATGTATTAGTGAATGTTGAATAATATCCCGGTGATAATACCCAGTAAGCTTGGGTAATGGCGACGTCTGGACGAGGTCAAAGGTTAATTGTGTGATTATACGGGGCTCACCATAGCCCGTGCTACTTGCAACTTTGTTCCAGGTAGCGAATTTTTAACAACAACAACGGTTAATTGTAGGGGGGAGGGGGGGAGGGTGTTATATTAGGGGGGTTGAGGGCCTGGGGGCCAGGAACTGGAGCCTGGTAGGTTGTTTACCACCAGGTAGTTACCTAAGGGTAGTTACAGGATGAGATGCTCGTGGTGTCCCGTCTTCCCACTACTCTTTGTTTAAAACATTGATATGTGTGTTTAGTCACCTATTTGTACCTGTAGGATCGGGCTCCAGCTCTTGGATCCCGCTTTTCTAACTGTTGGCTGTCTAATTCAATGACTCCTGGCCTGTTTCTCTATCATACCTGCTTTTAAACTTTTGAGTTTAAAAGTTAGCCTTTGGAGCCGGTCGGCCGAGCGGACAGCACGCTGGACTTGTGATCCTGTGGTCCTGGGTTCGATCCCAGGCGCCGGCGAGAAACAATGGGCAGAGTTTCTTTCACCCTATGCCCCCTGTTACCTAGCAGTAAAATAGGTACCTGGATGTTAGTCAGCTGTCACGGGCTGCTTCCTGGGGGTGGAGGCCTGGACGAGGACCGGGCCGCGGGGACACTAAAAGCCCCGAAATCATCTCAAGATAACCTCAAGATAACCTCAACAACTTGTCCCTTTAAGTCACTCTAACAACTCTATGACACATCTGAGGCTCAAACTTCCATCCGTGACCCCTTGTTCTAATGTCATTCATTGTAAACAGTTCCTATCTTTCCACCGTGTCAAGTATTAAGTATTTTATACGTCTGGATCATGTCCCCCTCTCTCTCTCCCTCCTCTTCTCTAATGTGGACAGGTTTAGTTCACTATTGGGGTGTTCAATAGCCCGCACCACTCATAAATTGAACACTCTGCACACCTCAGCCCTGTATCTATGCATTTCTTGCAATTTCAATAAAGATTTCAATTCCTTTTATGAGCCATTGCAACAGGTTTAATGAGAATATATATTGACCAACGTTTAGTGACCATTTGCCAAACGTTTAACGAGCTCAATGAACGTTTGAATAATGTTATATGCAGAGGGTTTGGCGGCTGCATTAACGAGCCTTTGGTCCTTGTTTACGAGGATGAGCTATAGTTATGTGTTAACAACCCGTCCTCATAAACAAGGGGCGGGTTGCTCATTAACCTGTTCACGACCTCACACCTGATTACCTTTGAACATGTGATGAACACTGCTTCACGGAGTGTTCAATTCTCCCCCTCTCTAAATGAGACAAGTAACTGGCCAATCCAACCCAATCACCCAATCTACTCCCCCCTGACGTTATCTAGTGTAGCATGAATCTAGTTATGCTTGCGGGGGTTCCAATCCAACCCAATCACCCAATCTACTCCCCCCTGATGTTATCTAGTGTAGCATAAATCTAGTTATGCTTGCGGGGGTTCCAATCCAACCCAATCACCCAATCTCACTCCCCCTGACGTTATCTAGTGTAGCATAAATCTAGTTATGCTTGCGGGGGTTGGGCTCTGGCTCTTTGGTCCCGCCTCTCCGCCAGAAGCAGTATTGTATTTATAAATTAGTAAACATGTATTCAGTTGGCACTTGTTTAATGACGATTGTAAGTGCCTAGTAGTGTCAAGTGGCACTGGAGGCATTAGATAGCAGTGCCAGCTGTAAGTGCCACATGACACGTAGTAGATACAGGTGTCAACAGTGCCAGGTGACATTCATCCTGGCATATGACACTCCCTCTATGGCACTAGATATCCTTATGTGTCACCCAGTGGCTGCAAGTGACACATATGACACAGGTGGCACATGTATCCATACACACACGTGTCATGTCACGCCAGAGGTGACACCCAAGAAGCATCAGGTGACACATATACAGTGGTGCCACTTGACACCAGTGCCAGGTGACAGCAAGCGGTGCCAACTGACACCCGGTAATTGACACGAGGGTACGAGTCATGGCTGACAAAGAAATCACTGACATTAATTAATTGCTTAATTGAAGGTTTGTAGTGTCAGGTGTGGTCGGGTGTTGGTTGGTGTCAGGTGTGTGTTGTATGTGCTGTTAATGTGACGTTAATACAGTGAGAGAGAGAGAGAGAGAGAGAGAGAGAGAGAGAGAGAGAGAGAGAGAGATGAGATGAACAGAAAAGGTCGAGGATTTACTCTCTCTCTCTCTCTCTCTCTCTCTCTCTCTCTCTCTCTCTCTTAAGGGAGAGAGAGATGCCTAATGACAGCTGTAAGGGAGAGGATGTTACTAAGAGACTAGAGACAGTACAGGTGTGTGTATATATGTGTGGTACAGGTGTGTGTATATATGTGTGGTACAGGTGTGTGTATATATGTGTGGTACAGGTGTGTGTATATATGTGTGGTACAGGTGTGTGTATATGTGGTGGTGGTACAGGTGTGTGTATATGTGGTGGTGTTACAGGTGTGTGTATATGTGGTGGTGTTACAGGTGTGTGTATATCTGGTGGTGGTACAGGTGTGTGTATATATGTCGTGGTACAGGTGTGTGTATATATGTCGTGGTACAGATGTGTGTATATATGTCGTCATACAGGTGTGTATATATATGTACCACCATCACATATCCCTCCCTCCCCCCTCCCCCACTGTGCTCCGTGTATTCAATTATAAGCCTAATGGTCCGGAAGAAAGGTGGCACTAGAGTGCCAATTAGGCAGCCTCTGGCACTCCCACGCCCTCCCAGTTTTCCCAATTTTCACCTTTGATAGTGTCCTAATGGGCACTCTGGCACTCGGCGCCATCTTGGAAAACTTACTACAAGTCTATTAGAACCCATTAAATTCTTATAATGTATGCTACATGCCTACTAGAAACCCATCAGAATGTTCTAGAAATCCATCAGAATGTACTAGAAACCCATCAGAATGTTCTAGAAACCCATCAGAATGTACTGGAAACCCATCAGAATGTACTGGAAACCCATCAGAATGTACTGGAAACCCATCAGAATGTACTAGAACCCACCAGAATGTACTAGAAACCCACCAGAATGTTCTAGAAAACCACCAGAATGTACTAGAAACCCACCATAATGTACTGGAAACCCACCATAATTCACTAGGAACCTACCATTACTCACTAGCTTACTGGAAGGCTTCCAGAACCTACTAGAAGTCTGCTAAAATGTACCACAAGGTACTACTGTAAAATATGCCATAAGCTACATATATATAAGTGCCATCCTTGCTTGTCCCTCCCCAGGCTGACCTACTATCTTACATGTTCGCCATCTTTCAATAATATTATATTAGAGGAGTACGACAGCTTGCTGAAATGAATGTTAGAAAAAGCCCTCAGCCTTTCCCTCAGCGACTCACAGTGGAAACAGGCCTCCCTTCCTGTCAGACTCGGGGGCCTTGGTGTGCGCACAGCATCACAAATTGCTGTACCAGCGTTCATGTCCTCTTCAGTGGGGTCTGACAACCTGGTGAAGGAAATCCTGCCAGAGTGTCTAGGTCAACAGGCTGGGGTACATGATTCCAGCTTCACAGACTGCACAACCAAATGGGTCTCTCTCGCAGGACCAGCACTCCAACCACCGCCTTCTGAAGCCCATAAGCAATCCAGCTGGGATCGCCCCATTGCCGACCAAGAAGCTGCGACTTTGCTAGAAGCTGCGACAACACCACATGACACTGCCCGACTTAGAGCTGTAGCAGCTCCCCATGCAGGTGACTTCCTATTAGCAACCCCAATGTCAGCAACCGGCACCCGTCTCACACCACAGGCCCTCCGAATTGCCGTGGCTCTCCGCCTAGCTGCCATAATCCACACCGAATACAGGTGTATTTGCGGCGAGGCAGAGGCCGACAGGTACGGACGGCATGGCCTTCTCTGCCAAAGGACAGGAGGATGGCATGCAAGACACGGCGAGGTTAATGACATTATTAAGAGAAGCCTGTGTCCAGCAGAGAGAGAGCCCCGTTACCTAATGTCCCGCAACTCTGACGAGCCTGTCAGTCACCCAGACGGGATCACAGTGAACCCCTGGAAGTATGGTAGACAGTTGGTGTGGGACTACACTTGCGTTTCAACTCTAGCCAACACCTACGTTAACTTCAGTGCTACACAAGCAGGAGGAGCTGCCAATCACCGGGAAGCGGCCAAGTCACGTAAATACAGAGACCTTGAGCACCACTACAATTTTGTCCCCATTGCCTCGGAGACACTTGGTGCCTGGGGTAAAAGTGCTGCTAGTTTTTTTGAAGGAGTTGGGGTCCAAGCTAATTGAAACCACTAGAGACCCTAGAGCCGCCAGTTTTCTCTTTCAGCGCCTTAGTGTGGCGATCCAGAGAGGAAATGTTCACTGCATCCATGGTTCCTGCCCGCCATCTGAGGAGCTGGAGGAGCTCTACAACCTGTGACAAGCAGCCTTGTACCCTACATGTAACCAAATAATATATATATATATATATATATATATATATATATATATATATATATATATATATATATATATATATATATATATTATATATATATATCCCCTCTCATTATATTTTTTAATTGGATACATTTAATTCAAGTGACAGAAATAAAGTGACATCATGTTGGCTAGTTAATTAATATTTTGATTATGTGAAGAGAAGCAAGAAGGAGGAGGAGGAAGAGAGAGGAAGGAGGAGATGGTGGAAGAGATGAAGGAGGAGATAGAGGAAGAGATGAAGGAGGAGATAGAGAAGAAAGAGGAGAGTAATAAAGGGGAATAACACAGTAATATCACATAGTTCAGTAGTCCACAGGGAAGAGATACACCGTCCTCCTAATAGAACGTCGTATTTTGACGTATATACTCTCCCTAAGTCCAAAAATCGTCGTATAGAAAATGGCGAAATTGACATACTGACCCGTTTTCTGTTTTAGGTCCTCTGCTTAGGTTAGGATAAGAGGCACTTTAGTACGTCACTTTAATGACGTTTGAGGAACCCTATCAAGACCTTTCTATATATTTTGATAGTTTCCTTTAGTCAGTTCTTACTCCAAAGGTATTTTTTTTTAATAATGTCGACGTTATAAATCG
>NC_091220.1:18532498-18534998 GCF_040958095.1 Procambarus clarkii
CGCGCAATATTACGGCGTGAGAGAGAGAACGGGGTCACTATATTTTACATGGCGGGGGGGGACTCTCTCCTTGAATAATGCTTTTATTATGGACCAGAGACCAGATATATGGTGTTAGAGGAGACGAGGTACACCCCCCAGCCTCTCTGGGGGTAGGGCTATAATATCTTCCCTGTATTTTTCACTCATTTACTGTATTTTCTGTATTTTCACTCAATACTTTGTTCTCCGCTTCACTGTGTGTAGGAACACCATGTTGCCTATGCATTTCCTCGAGTCAAAAGCATTACAAATTACTTGTAATTTGTAATGTAACACAGTATTTTAAGATCAGAATTACTGAGCAAAGAAGCGGACTCAGGTCTTTTGAAGGGCAGGTCGGACAGAGCATCTGATCCCAAGCAAGCGTATCCAAAGGCCGAGACCAGGAGCTGGAGCCCCATATAACCTATATTTGTCTTCGGGTCAGATGGGGACGCCATGTAAAGTTTGGTTGAAAGCCGTTCAGCGCCATCAAATTGTATAGAGAAATCAAATAGCCTGTCGCAAGGATTTTTTAACGGCTAGGCTTTGTAATTAGGATGTGATGTGGAGGATGACACATGTATCCTCGCATCCTTCTCTTGGTTCATGTGTCTTGTGGATCTTACTCTGTGTATGTGTACTATGACACTGAAGCGGTTGGTGTACACAAGGTTTAATAATATCGTAAAGAGCAGGAATATCGTACTAATGAATTCTTCAACTCTCAGAGTTTCACTTAAGTTGCCTCTATACTACAGATACCTATATCAGTGATTGCTCAAGTATAGGGAAATATATTATTAAAATTATGTCAAACAATAATATTTTTATATGGTCGCTTTTATGAATAATGATACATATTTTTATGCTGAAAATTGGCGGGAAGAAACGTGACATATTTAAAACACATTTTAGAAATTGATGTGCCTGTCACTCTGTAATTACGTAAATATTCGCGATAAATATTTCTTTTTCCCCCGGCGATAACAAGCAATGCAATATATAAATAAATTTGGTAAAGATAGAGAAAGTTAATGAGAGTTCCGTGCGCTGTTCCCTCCCCCCCCCCCCCGCCCGCCACAAGGACTCTTGGCGGGAAATTGTCGATGGCGCATCAATAAGTCGAGGCTCCGCCACCACCCATTCCACATTTTTGGAGGCGGGAATCTCAGCATTTTGGGAGCAAAGATCCTTGGATGGCCATACCATGCGCCTTTTTTTGAGTTTATGGATGGAATTAGTCGTTTTTTTTTGCTGCTTCGATCCGCTTGGAGGCTAGTACTGCCAACTGTTATAAACCGCCATCGGCTTTTTTCGAACCTGTACTTCTTTTCTCAATCTTTGGCGGCCTTGCTTACAATAATTAAACAGTTAATGAGCTCCGAAGCACCAGGAGGCTGTTTATAACAATAACAACAGTTGATTGGGTAGTTTTCATGCTTGTAAACTGTTTAATAAATGTAACCAAAGCCGTCGAAGATTGAGGAAAGATGTACACGTTCGTAAGTGCTTGCGTAACTGCTTCGTGAATCTGGCCACATGTGACAAGCCTATACATTTGTCTAAATTAATATCAATGATGGATACGAATTTGATGCGAGAAAAGTACATGACACAGGAAATTATTGAATATATTTACTGGATTATTATATAATTTAAACATTATTATCGCAAAAAGTATCGGTAATTGAGTTTTAAATTCTGTTGCATCATTTTTATAATTGGTCAGGTGTTGCATAGTGTTTTAAGATGCCACAGAGAGACACAGACAGACAGACAGACAGACAGACATATACGAGAAACTGCTGTAGAGAGGCGCATGCTTGTCACTGTGCCACATGTACAGTAATATAACCTGTCACTGTGTCACATGTACAGTAATATAACCTGTCACTGTGCCACATGTACAGTAATATAACCTGTCACTGTGTCGCATGTACAGTAATATAACCTGTCACTGTGTCACATGTACAGTAATATAACCTGTCACTGTGCCACATGTACAGTAATATAACCTGTCACTGTGTCACATGTACAGTAATATAACCTGTCACTGTGCCACATGTACAGTAATATAACCTGTCACTGTGTCACATGTACAGTAATATAACCTGTCACTGTGTCACATGTACAGTAATATAACCTGTCACTGTGTCACATGTACAGTAATATAACCTGTCACTGTGCCACATGTACAGTAATATAACCTGTCACTGTGCCACATGTACAGTAATATAACCTGTCACTGTGCCACATGTACAGTAATATAACCTGTCACTGTGTCACATGTACAGTAATATAACCTGTCACTGTGTCACATGTACAGTAATATAACCTGTCACTGTGCCACATGTACAGTAATATAACCTGTCACTGTGCCACATGTACAGTAATATAACCTGTCACTGTGCCACATGTACAGTAATATAACCTGTCACTGTGTCACATGTACAGTAATATAACCTGTCACTGTGCC
>NC_091220.1:18539998-18554998 GCF_040958095.1 Procambarus clarkii
GCCAGGTTGTTAACAAGACTGACTTATACAGTGCAAGGATGGAACGTGAGGTTATACAGTAAGCCATCCCTCTTCCTGTTACTGTATTACTCCTTCCCCCTACAATATAGGAAGAGGGGAAGGAGTAATACAGCAAAGGATAAGAAAGGAGCAAATATATAAAGATAAAAGTAACACACCATATTCCCTAATGTCTTAGAGAGCGTCTGGAACTTCTTACTGGCTTCGCCTTAACTTTTCAACGATCGTTGTTCCAGAGAACTGGAAAAAGTGTTTCTTGAAGTCCGTCTTTACGGGAAACTTGAGGCGACGGTTCTAAAATGGTTCCAGCGAATGAAGTCGACTGGAAAACCTTTTTTCCAGCAGTTTCTCAGCGGGTTTTCAGTCATTGTTGGGGTGAACTGAAGACGGTCTCCTGCTCCTGTTGTTGCAAGGTTGAAATAGTCTTTATTTCTAACCTTCCTAACCTACCAGAGGACCTAAAACAGAAAATGTGACGGTTTGTTAATTTCGGGAGCCACTATACCATTTTTGTAGCACGATCTTTTATAGGACTTAGGGAGAGTGACTCTCCCTAAGTCCTCTGACTTAGGACTCTCTCTCTCTCTCTCTTCATGCAGGTCTGCGTTCAATCCCCGCCAGTCCACAAGTGTTTGAGCCACCATTCCTTTCCCTCCGTCCCACCCCAACGTCTGAGTCACGACCAGACTTACGTCTCAAAGTCTAATCAAGTCGTTTAGACGTTGAGATGTAAGTCTGATCCTCACCACACACTCAGACTTCGAGCAAGGACTCAGAAGAGTGTGAAAGACTTAGTGTAACTCTGTACATATATATTTAAAAACACATAAATCTACGGGTTTTATTCTATAAATTTTATATGGAATAAAATAAATCTAAATTTTATTTTATTATATATATAATGTCTGTCTGAAGACATTAATAATAATATTAATAAATAAAATATGATTTATGAGCAAAATAACTAGAGGAACACTTATGGGCAGAGTTTCTTTCACCCTATGCCCCTGTTACCTAGCAGTAAAATAGGTACCTGGGTGATAGTCAGCTGTCACGGGCTGCTTCCTAGGGGTGGAGGCCTGGTCGATGACCGGGCCGCGGGGACACTAAAGCCCCGAAATGATAATGTGTGTTAAGTTAACATTAATGTGGTCCTAACTATATTGTGTTAATTAACACAGTTAATTAACCTGCGTTTTCCCAAAGCTGTTTTCTCGTCATAATATGATTTATAATTAGGGATTAAACAGTCATTAAGGAAAATAGAGGATAAAATTATAATTAACTTTGTTTTTCTACAAACTCCCCCCCCCCCCCCCCGAGGGGAGGGGAATCATCGCGTGGGATCATTCGTCCAGGGTTCGAACCCAGGACAGGGTGGAACGCTTGTCAAGCGATTTTCGTCATAAGAGCAGATGAATGAAACTATAGAAGGCCAAGAAGCCCTAAAAGGGGGGGTGGGGCAGGGTCCGAACTCATTCATACGTATGTCTAGCCTACGCTTGAAACACTCAAGTGATCGCACGTCCATGGTGTTACCCGATAATGTGTAGAAAGGGACGGAAACTATCGTAGGAAAGCACCATTAAGCCATTACGACTATATAGCACTTGGAAGGGGTCAGGATAAGGATTTGGGATGGGACGGGGGGGAAGGAATGGTGCCAACCACTTGTGGACGGTCGGGGATTGAACGCAGACCCGCATGAAGCGAAAATTCATACTGCTTATGACTCTGAGATCTTTCTCGCATTTAAATTGGGGGTCTTGTGCGCGTAGCAGTGATTGGGGCGTCCTACCGGTGATTGGGAGGGTCCTAGCGGTGATTGGGAGCGTCCTACTGGTGATTAGAGCGTTCTACCGATGATTGGTAGCGTCCTAGCGGTGATTGGGGCGTCCTAGCGGTGATTGGGGCGTCCTAGCGGTGATTGGGGCGTCCTAGCGGTGATTGGGGCGTCCTAGCGGTGATTGGGAGCGGCCTACCGGTGATTGGGGCGTCCTAGCGGTGATTGGGGTGTCCTAGCGGTGATTGGGGCGTCCTGGCTGTGATTGGGAGCGTCCTACCGGTGATTGGACCAAAGTCCAATCTGAGTATACAGCATATCTCTTCGCGGTAGTCACACTGATTAAACACATCCTGATAATTGATCAATTAGCAAGCGTTCGTTTTTTGTAAGTAAACTGAGTTTACCTTTGGACTTTCGACCATCCGTGACGAAGGATTACGTAGGAAGGATACCGTGTGGGTATCCCTCCCAAGGGGTATTCACACGAGGTTTACACAAAGAGTATCCCGGGGGAGATATCCTCTTTTATAGGTTTACAGTAAAGGCTTCTTACAAAAGTTTACCGTTGTGTGTGTGGGAAGCAATCCACATTGCAGGCATCGTAAGGATTATCCACTTGAAATCCAGGCTCTTCCCATAATCCAGATTGCAGGAAAATCAGAGATATTCTGATGGGGAGCCGGTCGGCCGAGCGGACAGCATGCTGGACTTGTGATCCTGTGGTCCCGGGTTCAATCCCGGGCGCCAGCGAGAAACAATGAGCAGAGTTTCTTTCACCCTATGCCCCTGTTACCTAGCAGTAAAATAGGTACCTGGGTGTTAGTCAGCTGTCACGGGCTGCTTCCTGGGGCTGGAGGCCTGGTCGAGGACCGGGCCGCGGGGACACTAAAGCCCCGAAATCATTTCAAGATAACCTCAAGATCGATATTGGGGGGGGGGGGGTGTTGGGTGGATAGGGGTAGAAGATGGTCTGTGATGGGGAGGGATGGAATGGCTTGACATAATGCTCTGAGAATGTCCAAACCTATCCCAACAGCGCCTTTTCTATCCCTCTCTATCCCCCCTTCTATCCATGTAATAACCCCTAATGGGGATATTCATGCCCGTGCCACCTCTTGGATGGCTTAATTTTAGCTTAAATTGATGGCTTATAAAAGTAGATATGATAAGGGAAATGGGTCAGAAGTACTTACTAGGTGAGTACACACACACACACACACACACACACACACACACACACACACACACACACACACACACACACACACACACAGTGCGCAAAATAGAGTCATTAAGAATTAACGAGAGCCTTTCCCCCTAACAAAGTGATTAGATGCACAGATGTTTAGTATGTGAGAGACAGAGAGAGAGGACAGTAAAGAGCGAACAACCTCGTTAGCATCTAACAAGGCAGGAGGAAGTAACGTAACTAGAGGGGTGGACTGTGACACTATACAAATTAACAATCTAGAGGGGAAACTTACACGATTAAGGGGATACTGTTTAAGCAATAAAGTGTGAGTTCAGAGGGTGTAGAGGTGTGAGGAAGGGGTGTAGAGGTGTGAGGAGGGGTGTAGAGGTGTGAGGAGGGGTGTAGAGGTGTGAGGAGGGGTGTAGAGGTGTGAGGAGGGGTGTAGAGGTGTGAGGAGGGGTGTAGAGGTGTGAGGAGGGGTGTAGAGGTGTGAGGAGGGGTGTAGAGGTGTGAGGAGGGGTGTAGAGGTGTGAGGAGGGGTGTAGAGGTGTGAGGAAGGTGTAACAAGGTGTGGTTGGTGTCGACAGGTGTGGTGAGGGAGGCTGGTGAGGATGCACGGATGGAGAAAAGCGCCAAGACCATCTACTTCACTGTTGGGGGCAAGACTGAATTGGCGCGCATCCACCCCGACGCCCGCCCCGAGGATGTCCGAGGTAGGTCTCTCTCTCTCTCTCTCTCTCTCTCTCTCTCTCTCTCTCTCTCTCTCTCTCTCTCTCTCTCTCTCTCTCTCTCTCTCTCTCTCTCTCTCTCACTCTCTCTCTGTCTCTCTCTCTCTCTCTCTGTCTCTGTCTCTCTGTCTGTCTCTCTCTCTCTCTCTGTCTCTATCTCTCTCTCTCTCTCTCTCTCTCTCTCTGTCTCTCTCTCTCTCTCTGTCTCTGTCTCTGTCTCTCTGTCTGTCTCTCTCTCTCTCTCTGTCTCTATCTCTCTCTCTCTCTCTCTCTCTCTCTCTCTCTCTCTCTCTCTCTCTCTCTCTCTCTCTCTCTCTCTCTCTCTCTCTCTGTCTCTATCTCTCTGTCTCTGTCTCTGTCTCTGTCTCTCTCTCTCTCTCTCTCTCTCTCTCTCTCTCTCTCTCTCTCTCTCTCTCTCTCTCTCTCTCTCTCTCTCTCTCTCTGTCTCTGTCTCTCTGTCTGTCTCTCTCTCTCTCTCTCTCTGTCTCTGTCTCTGTCTCTGTCTCTCTCTCTCTCTCTCTCTGTCTCTCTCTCTCACCGTGTTGACAGTTGTGTTGTGAGCGGCCATGACAAATAGCTGCCGTGGTTGGCTTTCGGTCATTAATCAGGCAGTTACAGGTGGCTGGGTACCTTTGTCCCCGTGTCCTAGAGGGAGAGGAGGAGGAGGAGGTAGAACAGATGCAACAGGAGAAAAAGGAGCAGGAGGAGATCCACCTCTCACAAACAAACATCTCTCAGTTCAGTCTCAACACAAACAGTTGGGTTACAAAAGCACAAACAAATGAACAGTGAAAATAACCCAAAAACATTGTGCTACGTTAGCAAAAAAGAGGAATAAAAACAGCCCCTTCCTAAGGTTTCATGGCATTCTTACATTGAAATAAAACTACATGTCGCTCACAATAGATATTTTTATATTGGATATGACAACCAGGAGAGACAGACAGACAGACAGACAGACAGACAGACAGACAGACAGACAGACAGACAGATAGACAGACAGACAGACAGACAGACAGACAGACAGACACAGACGGTTTCTTAGACAATACAACCGTTCTTAGCTGCTACTGACTGCTGTCACCAGCTAATCTCTTAAATACTTCCCTATTTATTCCCCTAAATCGGGCATAAATTATTACCCGATTCCCTATTTGATTAGCGAATTGATTCTATGTTTGCGGGAACTTCTCTCGTCTGCTCTTCAACAGTGTCACTAGGCCTAAACCACTACTCTCAGTTCCATTAAGGAAAGTCTAATCGCATAATGAGAAAAGCCGAGCGACGGGGCTGACATGTTACCCTTGCCGCTGGCGGCAGAGTACTGGCGGGAGAATGCGTCTGCCAGTAGGAGCTGGCGAGACACGGTTCCTCCCTCGCTCTGATTGGCCAGTACCCTTATATGTCCACCAATCCCGGAGTGCCACGTAACACAGTGCGGTCTCATTGGCTGAATCACTTACCTAGAGGTGACATCTTTTGAAATAGCTTTCCATACGCAATATTGCATTAGAAATATATGTATGCAAGGGTCCTATTATTTTAGATCATAGCTTATTGAAAGGGAAAATGGTTACTCCATATTTTTAAGTAGTTTTTGCTAATTCTTAGACTTCCTTAACCTGAGATTAACTGCCTTGTTAAACGCCTCTATATGTATCTACATATTTCTGATGGTCTATTAGCATATTACTGTTCCATTAATAGTCTCCTTGTAAACTGGCAAGTGAACCTTTCTCCTAAACGGAAAAATATTCTAAAGTTATAACATTATTGTATTATAAATCATTGATTTAAAATATAAAAAGACTATGCTTGTTTTATTTGAAATGATCTGAAGAATTTGATTTTCTGTAAATGAAATTCTAGGGTATACTCAAAAAGTTTTCTAATTTCATATTTAAACATATTTCAGATATTTCAGAATAATACACCATATTAACCTAACCTAACCTTAACATTTACCGTTATCTAACCTAACTTTATCCTAACCTTAACCTCAAAGTAACCTTATCCTAGCCTACCCTTAGCATATCCTAACCATGGATAGGGAGTAGATAATAGAACTAATTATGTAGTGGTTTGAAGTGATTACCTCCAAGGGAACCTCCACTCTGAGGACAGGTTAGCTCATTGTAACCCATCCTCATCAACAAAGGCTCGTTAATCCAGCCGCCAAACCCCCTTGTTCATGAATGATGAACAATTAACACGACTCACAACTGTTCACATTTGAACATTTCTCTGACAGCGCTTCGCTGACGACTCCTCATAGACTCGTAACGCTGTAAATGCTTCAACTCACGTACTTCAGACATAAGTAATGACCAAACACAACCTAATTACCACACACAGAGATCCACACTAACGTGATGCATCAAATGAACAAATCCACAAGGGCCTGTGACGAGGATTCGAACCTGCGTCCGGGATCGTCCCAGACTCTTTACAACCTAATTACCTTAACTAACCTACGCCTAACTATCGATTGAACTTTAATATATTAATTTATATTTGAGAGCAAACTTGTTGTTTAATACACGGGATATTAAAACTGATGAATGCATCTTGAGGGGGTTTGGCCGCCGCTTTAACGAGCCTGGGTAAAAATTTTACCCCGTCCCCCGAACAAGTTTTAATAACACCTCCTAACAACTTGTATAACAAACAATATACCAAGTTGTAACAACTTTATGACAGGTTGTGACAAGCTGTAAATAAGGAGAGATATGTTATCTATTTACAAGGAACTCAACACCCTCCTTGCTCACCCTATGCTCGTTCGAGCTGATAGATGTGTCAGTTGGATTTAGCGTCCAAGAACCATACTTTCTCGAAATCAAGTTTAATCAGAACTGATAATTTTAAGCACAGGAAAGGTCCAGAGGAGACATGACCCTGACGTTCAAGATTGGCACATGACCTCAGCACACAAGGATAGGGAGGGAGTAATTATCTAAATCGATTTGATAGAAACTTTAAAATAGACAAAGAAATTGTGGTACAGCTCATTCTCTCGATCGTTAAAATATACATCTATTTTGCCTAACTATAGACGGTCGTACCCAAATCGAGGCCGAGGCATAGTGACTTATTAGTGCCTCGGTGAAAATATTACGGTGAATTTGTTTTAATAATGCATAGTGTTTTTAGACAGATTTATTGATTGTGCTAAAAATAGGCCAGAGTGAGAGGACCAGTTCTTAGCTTAGGAAATGATTAGAGTTAACTGTAACTCTTGTAGCATTTGTATAGTTAAAATTGTTAACTATACAAATGTCTAGTTAACAACCTGTAATTTGCCCAGATCTGAGAGCAAGTGGGATCCAGGAGCCATATTCACGAAGCAGTTACACAAGCACTTACGAACTTGTACATCTTTTCTTAATTTTTGGCGGCTTTGTTTACAATTATTAAACAGTTAATGAGCTCCGAAGCACCAGGAGGCTGTTTATAACAATAACAACAGTTGATTGGCAAGTTTTCATGCTTGTAAACTGTTTAATAAATGTAACCAAAGCCAGTCACAGATTGAGGAAAGATGTACACGTTAGCAAGTACTTGCGTAACTGCTTCGTGAATCTGGCCCCCATGTTGGAAGATCAATATATAGATTATTTTCCAGATGAGGTGATTAGCATTGTTTAAGCTTCTTGCATAGCCTCTGCTGACTCAGCTAATGTTCTGTGTGAAATATATGATCAATTAAATATATCAATCTATTAAATATATGCTCTGTTACATATATTGTACATTTCGATACATATATGTTCCTTCTATGTCGATAATATTGGTGGCAGCGGTGGGATGGAGACCTCCATCATAATAAATAAGGGGAAAGGTGCCATCATTTTAATGCTGGAAATGCTTGCAAAGGTATCAGTTGATACCTTTGCAAGTATCAATTGATACTTGCAAAGGCAGCAACAACCTTTGCTCAGGGGAACGGTGCTAAAAGGGGGTGTTGGAAAAGGTGTCAGTAATCGAGGGGCTACGAGTGCCTGTCTTACACTCTCCTAAGAAAGGTGTTAGGACAGGGCCTGGAAAGGTGCCACTATTATGTGCCAGGGAAAAGGGGCTAATTGCAGGGCCTGTGAGTGGCCAATTACCAAACAGCATTGCTAACTACCCTCTGCTCTATAATATTGTCAGGTAGCGATGTTAAATGGAATTCTGCATGAGCCATCTCTCTGTCTCTCTCTCTCTCTCTCTCTCTCTCTCTCTCTCTCTCTCTCTCTCTCTCTCTCTCTCTCTCTCTCTCTCTCTCCCTCGACAGTAATTTAATTCATCTTTCACCTTTGGTCCAATTTTAAGCATGTCCTTGTTAT
This sequence comes from Procambarus clarkii, assembly GCF_040958095.1. Lineage (NCBI taxonomy): Eukaryota > Metazoa > Arthropoda > Malacostraca > Decapoda > Cambaridae > Procambarus > Procambarus clarkii. The sequence continues at coordinate 18,548,054 of NC_091220.1, forward strand.
CCTCACGACCCCTGAGAGGGGACTGTTTTGTAGCCGTACTTCCTTACTTCCTTCCTTGCTTTGCTTGCTTCATTTGATTTATTTGTTTGAGTCACTGACTGTGCGTGTGAATGAGTCAGCTTCACTCCTTGCGTGCTTCAACAATTGTTTGAGTTAAATGAACAAACCCACAAGGGCCGTGACGAGGATTCGAACCTGCGTCCGGGAGCATCCCAGACACTGCCTTAATCGACTGAGCTACGACAGGGTAAAAGAGTTGAAACCGAAGTTCTACTGAACTTACTGGATCCCGTAGCCTCTCCGAGGCACAAACCAAGCTTTTACACAGGCTTATACGCAGGTTCGAATCCTCGTCACGGCCCTTGTGGATTTGTTCATTTGATGCATCACGTTACTGTGATCTCTGTATGTGATTTGTTTGATTACTTGTTTACCCTCCTGTAATTACAAAATACTACACAAACAACCTAAAAAAAGCTTCAGTGAATTTTGAAGAAACAAAAGACAAACTCGCTTTTTTTGTCAAAAAAATTTCCATAATTACCACAAAAATTGTAATTAATACAGAACAGCCGGCCAGTAATTATATAAAAAATCGGGCTCTGAGTAATTAGTACAGAGGAAAACAGGCATTACATAGTTCATAGACATTAAAGTAATCGTATGTAATTAGCTATAATGACCCTTAGGTAATTAATAAGGAAAGGTAATTTTCTAGGCAAGTTGTCTCACATTTATTGACAAGTCCCACTTTTAAATACGAGTAAGTCCAACGTTAGAGAGCAAGTCCCACTTGTATGAACAAGTCCCACTTGTATGAATAAGTCCAACATTAGAGAACAAGTCCAGCATTAGAGATCAAGTCCAGCAATAGAGAACAAGTCCAACATTAGAGAATAAGTCCCACTTGTATGAAGAAGTCCAACATTAGAGAACAACTTCAACATTAGAGAACAACTTCAACATTAGAGAACAAGTCCAATACTACAGAACAAGTCCAACATTAGAGAACAAGTCCCACTTGTATGAACAAGTCCAGCATTAGAGATCAAGTCCAACATTAGAGAACAAGTCCAATATTACAGAACAAGTCCAACATTAGAGAACAAGCCCCACTTGTATGAACAAGTCCAACATTAGAGAACAAGTCCAACATTACAGAACAAGTCCAACATTACAGAACAAGTCCAACATTACAGAACAAGTCCAACATTACAGAACAAGTCCAACATTACAGAACAAGTCCAACATTACAGAACAAGTCCAACATTACAGAACAAGTCCAACATTACAGAACAAGTTCAACATTACAGAACAAGTCCAACATTACAGAACAAGTCCAACAATACAGAACAAGTCCCACTTGTATGAATATCTCATCCACTCTAGCCTCAATAATTACTTCCGCTTTTCAATCTAAATCCGAAAACTAATTAATATATCAAATCTTGTTTTTAATAGTAATTATATATAAAGAATTCGTTAACATGTAAAAAATATCTCTTTAATAGATCAATTATGCAATGTAAATGTTGAGATGTAATCTGTCGTCAACAAGGGGATTGCATGGTTAACTAACCTTGCAGTGTTGGCAGGTGTGTGGTAAACAGTGCACAGTTGACAAGTGTTGCAAGGTTGCAATGGTCCCTTGTTGTGGAGACCAATGTTCCGTGGTGCAATGTTGATATTCTGTTGTGTAGGGAGGGGCTGTCTCAGTAGTGTCTATGGTATTGTTTGATTAAGAAAGGGGAACCTTGCGTTATTTGCTTAAAAAAGGGGAAGTCTCTCACCAATTGCTTAAAAAAAAGGAAGTCTCTTGCCATTTGCTTAAGAAAGAGGAAGCCTCTATCACCATTTGCTTAAGAAAGGGGAAGCCTCTGTCACCGTTTGCTTAAGAAAGGGGAAGCCTCTGTCACCATTTGCTTAAGAGGAAGCCTCTATCATTATTTGTTTAAGAAAGAGGAAGTCTCTATCACTATTTTCTTAAGAAAGAGGAAGCCTCTTGCATTATTTGCTAAAAAAAAGGGGAAGTCTTGAATTATTTGCTTAAGAAAGAGGAAGTCTCTCACCATTTGCTTAAGAAAGGGGAAGCCTCTTGCATTATTTGCTTAAGAAAGAGGAAGCCTCTTGCATTTTTTGCTTAAGAAAGAGGAAGACTCTTGCATTATTTGCTTAAAAAAGAGGAAGTCTCTCATCAATTGCTTAAGAAAAAGGAAGCCTTTGTCACTATTTGCTTAAGAAAGAGGAAGCCTGTTACTATTTGCCAAGAAAGACAAATCCTTGAACACTATTTGTAAACAAAAGTGGGAAGAAAGAGACACTGTTTACCCCAAAAAATTAAAGACCCCCGTAAACTATTTACCAAAGAAAATGGAAACCTTGAGCGCTGCTGTGCGTCATAGAAAGCGATGGGTCTCGGAGGGGGGACTATTTGTTAAAGATAATGGGGGCGTCTTTGGCCGCTATTTGCCAGAGAAAATGGAGAAGGGTGTTTGTGAGTGAAGGAAGAATAAGCCCGTGAGGTGAGTGGAGAACTCGAGGGAAGATGGTGGGTAGTTGGTGGTAGTTTAATAGTGTGGTAGGATGGCATGAGCGCCTTGTGTTATACCTGCCGTCTGCTGATTGACACCCGTTCATCATATGCATAATAGTGGCAATCCGGAGCGACATCTATCTGGTGTTAAAGGCTCTGATGTGTTGACTTCTCTGATGAGAAGCCAAGTTAACGCGGCAACTATCGTTGTAGAAGCCACAGTGGGAGGTGGCAACCCACATGAGAGGATGCGTGATTGGTTACAAAAAACCCTCCTACATCAGTCACGTTACGTGATTGGTTACAAAAGACCCTCCTACATCAGTCGCATTACGTAATTGGCTACAAAAGACCCTCCTACATCAGTCGCATTACGTAATTGGCTACAAAAGACCCTCCTACATCAGTCGCGTTACGCGATTGGCTACAAAAGACTCTCCTACATAAGTTGCGTTACGCGATTGGGTACAAAAGACCCTCCTACATCACTCGCGTTACGCGATTGGTTACAAAAGACCCTCCTACATCAGTCGCGTTACGTGATTGGTTACAAAAGACCCTCCTACATCACTCGCGTTACGCGATTGGTTACAAAAGACCCTCCTACATCAGTCGCGTTACGTGATTGGCTACAAAAGACTCTCCTACATAAGTTGCGTTACGCGATTGGGTACAAAAGACCCTCCTATATCAGTCGCATTACGCGATTGGTCCAAAAAACCACTGGAGCTGCTCCAATCACAAGGCGCGTTACAAGTGTGTGGCAACAGCACACTTCGACACTTCCTAAACTGGAAAATAATCAAGTCTCTTTATTCCAACACGTTTTTGGATGAGATTAAAAGTCTTTTGTGTACTTTTAATTTTACTCAAGTTTCGACGCGCAAATAGAAATGATGGGGGGGATATACACAGGGAGTGGGGGATATACACAGGGAGTGGGGGATATACACAGGGAGTGGGGGATATACACAGGGAGTGGGGGATATACACGGAGTGGGGGATATACACAGGGAGTGGAGGAAGTACACAGGGAGTGGGGGGTGTTGAAGAAATCAGTCTCTCTGAAGAAATTTAGCAGTCTCCGTGGTGTAGTGGTAAGACACTCGCCTGGCGTTCCGCGAGCGCTATGTCATGGGTTCGTATCCTGGCCGGGGAGGATTTACTGGGCGCAAATCCTTAACTGTAGCCTCTGTTTAACGCAACAGTAAAATGTGTACTTGGATGAAAAAACGATTCTTCGCGGCGGGGATCGTATTCCAGGGACCTGCCCGAAACGCTACGCGTACTAGTGGCTGTACAAGAATGTAACAACTCTTGTATATATCTCAAAAAAAAAAAATGGAATTTGACAAAAAATATGAACTCTATAAGTGTCTTGTTTGTCTTGGCTGATGGCAGAGTCCCCCCCTACACACACCCTTCTCTCTCTCTCTCTCTCTCTCTCTCTCTCTCTCTCTCTCTCTCTCTCTCTCTCTCTCTCTCTCTCTCTCTCTCTCTCTCTCTCTCTCTCTCTCTCTCTCTCTCTCGCTCTCTCTCGCTCTCTCTCGCTCTCTCTCGCTCTCTCTCTCTCTCTCTCTCTCTCTCCCTCCCCCTCCCTCCCTTCCTCCCTCCCTCCCTCCCCCCCCCCCTACAGACATCTTCAAAAGCCAACGTAAACATTGGCTCAGAGACACGTGACATTGTTTACAATGATCTGATAAACACCCCCCCCCCCTTGGCCCAAAGTTCCCCTCCCTCCCCCCTTTTAGTCCTCCCCCGACACACACACACACACACACACACACACACACACACACACACACACACACACACACACACACACACACACACACACACACACACACACACAGATCTCCCGGAGGGTATCGATTCATTTCTCTCAATGTTTGCGGACGATGCTAAAATTATGAGAAGGATTAAAACAGAAGAGGACTGTTTGAGGCTTCAAGAAGACCTAGACAAGCTGAAGGAATGGTCGAACAAATGGTTGTTAGAGTTTAACCCAACCAAATGTAATGTAATGAAGATAGGTGTAGGGAGCAGGAGGCCAGATACAAGGTATCATCTGGGAGAGGAAATTCTTCAGGAGTCAGAGAAGGAAAAAGACTTGGGGGTTGATATCACGCCAGACCTGTCTCCTGCAGCACATATCAAGCGGATAACATCAGCGGCATATGCCAGGCTGGCCAACATACGAACGGCATTCAGAAACTTGTGTAAAGAATCATTCAGAACTTTGTATACCACATATGTCAGGCCAATCCTGGAGTATGCAGCCCCAGCATGGAGTCCATATCTAGTCAAGGATAAGACTAAACTGGAAAAGGTTCAAAGGTTTGCCACCAGACTAGTACCCGAGCTGAGAGGTATGAGCTACGAGGAGAGACTACGGGAATTAAACCTCACTTCGCTGGAAGACAGAAGAGTTAGGGGGGACATGATCACCACATTCAAGATTCTGAAGGGGATTGATAGGGTAGATAAAGACAGTCTATTTAACACAAGGGGAACACGCACAAGGGGACACAGGTGGAAACTGAGTGCCCAAATGAGCCACAGAGATATTAGAAAGAAGTTTTTTAGTGTCAGAGTGGTTGACAAATGGAATGCATTAGGAAGTGATGTGGTGGAGGCTGACTCCATACACAGTTTCAAGTGTAGATATGACAGAGCCCGATAGGCTCAGGAATCTGTACACCTGTTGATTGACGGTTGAGAGGCGGGACCAAAGAGCCAGAGCTCAACCCCCGCAAACACAACTAGGTGAGTACACACACACACACACACACACACACACACACACACACACACACACACACACACACACACACACACACACACACACACACACAGGAAGCAGCCCGTAACAGCTGTCTAACTCCCAGGTACCTATTTACTGCTAGGCATCAGGGGGGCATCAGGATGTAAGAAACTCTGACCATTTGTTTCTGCCATCGCCGGGGATCGATTCCCGGACCTCGGGATTACGAGTCCCGATTGCTGTCCACTCAGCCACCAGGCACCCAGATTCCACCCACCCACCCACATGTGTGTATGTGTGTGTTAGATATAAATATATGTAGTAGACATAATAGAGGAAAAATAGATTATTTAGAAAGGCGGGGTCCAAGAGCTAATAGCTCGATACTGCAGATAGTAAACACTCACAAACTCTCACTCACTCACTCACTCTCACTCTCACGCACTCACACTGACTCTCTCACTCTCACACTCACGCACTCACTCACTCTCTCACTCTCCCTCAGAGCTGTTCCGAAGTGCAGGAGGTGCGGGTCGTGGTGACGTCATCAAGCTGTACAACTGGGAGGACAAGCTTGTGAACGTCGGAGCAGACCTCTGCCCCAACACTCCGTGTACCCCGTACCGTCTACACGTGGTCGCTACTCCATGCAACGGTACGTACCCTCGCCCCAACACCCCGTGTCCCACGTACCGTCTACACGTGGTCGCTACACCATGCAACGGTACGTACCCTCGCCCCAACACCCCATGTACCAATCATAAGATTGGGTGGTTATAAATAGGAGCTGCCTCGTATGTGCCAATAGGCCTTCTACAGTTAACTTTATTCCTATGTCTGGAGTGGGGATTTCTGCGCCATCTATGGACCTGCACTCCAACTCCCCGGTATTGGGTGCGATGCAGACAACGCCATCTGTTGGTGGTGGCGTGGTATTAGTGACCGGTTCCAGTTTCCTGCCTCAGTTAGAAGAGGTCCATGATGACGACTTCTGGGGCCAGATTCACGAAAGCACTTATGCAAGCACTTACGAACCTTTACATCTTTTCTCAATCTTTGGCGGCTTTGTTTACAATTATTAAAGAGTTAATGAGATCCGAAGCACCAGGAGGCTGTTTATAACAATAACAACAGTTGATTGGCAAGTTTTCATGCTTGTAAACTGTTTAATAAATGTAACCAAAGCCGTCAAAGATTGAGGAAAGATGTACACGTTCGTAAGTGTTTGCGTAAGTTCTTTCGTGAATCTGGCCCCTGGTGGGTGGCGTATCGCGATCAACGCCATCTAGGTTGTGGCTACAAGTTACAATGTCAATTCCCCGGTGTATGGGTGTTATACTAGGGGTCACCCAGTATACTGTCTGTCTAGCTAATGACGTTTCATGTTCACAGACGTGATATAAGGAGGCGATTGAGTTAATGAGGGCAGTTCACCTTGTACAGTTCAATAACTTTTGACTTGGTCCTGTGAGAGGACAAAGTGGCCGCCGTCGGTTATAGCAGTGTGTTAACTGCTGGTTTATGCAGTATTGGATGGACCGACGTACCTGTGATTGGCCAGGAAGAATTATGCGACGACTGTCGTGCTTCCGTTGAGAAGTGCTGCTAGTGAGCTGCTAGAGACTTCTGCCAGGGTGTTAGCTACCCC
>NC_091220.1:18559998-18562498 GCF_040958095.1 Procambarus clarkii
CTTAATTATCACAGGAAAGTGCCAAGCCATTACGACTATATAGCACTGGGAAGGGGTCAGGATATAAGGATTTGGGATGGGACGGAGGGAAAGGAATGATACCCAACCACTTGTGGACGGTCGGGGGATTGAACGCCGACCTGCATGAAGTGAGACCGTCACTCTACCGTCCATCCCAAGTGGTTGGGTTACATGTAGTAAACGATTTACGAATAATGGTTGTGAAAATGCTTCATAAATCCTGGTTAGTGGGATTTATTGTATAGTGTATAATCCCAAAGTGTATAAGCTGGAGACGGAGGTGGTCCACTGATTCGTGGCGCTGTATACAGCTGTATGTATGGATATTTATGTATTCGCTAGTAAAGAGAATACATAAAGATGTAGCCATACATCTATTTTAATGTAAAACTGTTATACATGGTGATATGGTGGGTGGTATTGCCTAGCTCCTGGTATGTAGGAGCTCTGTACACACACACCTGCCTCCACACCTGTCTTCCCCCCCAGAGCATATATGTAAGACAACGAGACAGGTGGAGACGGCTGTATACTCGTACACACCTGCTTCCCCCCAGAGCATATGTGTAGGACAACAGAACAGGTGGAGACAGCTGTATACTCACACACCTGCCTCCCCCAGAGCATATGTGTAGGACAACAGAACAGGTGGAGACAGGTGTATGTTTACACACCTGCCTCCACACCTGCCAGCAGAATGACAACAGACGCCATTTGTCAACAAACTCCCGGTCAAAACACCCGCCCCGCGGACCTGGATAAACTCTCCTTCAGAGCCGCGAAGGGCCAGGCTAATCACTGGTTTAATTACCAATGGATTGTATCGTCCGCCTTATTCCAGGAAACTGTGAAATATCTGTGTATAAATGATTATACATTAATGTATAAGTATATTAATGATTAAAACGTGTGTATAAGACAAGGAAATGGGGGAAGCCTATTGTCACTGCTAGAATTATTCAATCGCGTTAACGTTTCTACCCCTATTCTAACCAATTTATACTAACTACGCACATATGTTGTTAGTGGGGGGGGGGGAATAGAGGAAGAAATGAGGGGGGAGAGAGAGACCCGGGAACAGCCGGGGTACTCCAAGTTAGAGATAAAAAGGGGCCGTGTTTGGAATAGTGATCGGGACAGGTGACTGCGTATGTGTGTATGTATATACGCGGGCTGGGCGCCCTGGCGCCTGCCTGGTGTATGCGGGGCACCATACAACATCACTGTAGCTCGTCACTATACAGCTTCACTGCAGAGTGCCACTGTACCGCTTCTCAATAGAGCTTCGCTGGAGCGTCACCACTTGGGGACGAAAGAGCCTAGCCAAGGGAGGCCAAAGATGAAGCGTACAGCAGGAATTCGCTACAGCGGGATTTGTTAAACAGGATAAATGACGGGATCAGACAACAGAAGAGGGAGGCAGGATGGTAGAGAGAATAACAGAGAGAGAGAGAGAGAGAGAGAGAGAGAGAGAGAGAGAGAGAGAGAGAGAGAGAGCTGAGATACCAACAGACCCGCATCACTCGAGCCGGTGGCGGGCGGGAGGGGGGACTATTCGTACCCCTGCGCCACTTGTCAGAGTCTTCGGCGCTGGCTTCGGCTTCCTAAACCGACATCATTATTTAGAGTGGCAGGGAGGGTGGCAGTTGTTAGTCTAAAGCAATGCCCGTTGACTGTTTCTGTCCCAAAATATGGTATAAGAGGAATCATTTGTATGGGTCAATTATAATATAGTCAGGGAGTAAAGAGTAAAAGTAGTCGGAAGCCATAGCCGCGGGCAGGGTTTAGGATGCGGGAGACCACCAGTTGCTCTCACCGTGACGATGCACTCGACCCGCAGTTGCCAGAAGTCACCTTTCATTTTCAATCACCTGTATACACCCTCCATAACCCCTATTATCGTTGTTTAGCCTCATACATATGTATGCTGCCTTCATACTGCGTGTCATATGTATAAACAGGCCCACGGGAAACTGTGTTAAAAATATAAACAGCCGTCGAGATTTCAGGAAGAGGTTAAACTCACCGGTAATTTGAAAGTAAACAAAACAGACGGAATATGGCGGGAAGGTGATCTGTCTGGCGGGAGTATTGACGGAGCATATTGATGCCCGCCCACACCTGTACACCTCCCACACCCACACACCTGTACACCTCCCACCCCACACCTGTACACCTCTCACCCACACCTGTACGCCTCCCACACCCACACAAACCTGTACACCTCCCACACCTATATATAATATATATCCATTCAGCTTACCTGAGATTTGTAAAGGTATTCCAAACAGATTCCAATCCTTTTCACTTCTAAAACCACCACCACCACCATGGCCTGTGTCAATGTTGTTGACATTGGGTTTCCTGGAAGTCCCACATGCTTGGCACCTCGACTTGCTTGTTGGGTGGAACAAGCAATGCTGAACCTGTTTTAGTAAGGGAATGTGCTGTGGAGAATTGATGAATTGATGCTTTACGC
>NC_091220.1:18567498-18701392 GCF_040958095.1 Procambarus clarkii
TCCTGGGTGAGAGTAGAGAGAGTCCTGGGTGAGAGTAGAGAGAGTCCTGGGTGAGAGTAGAGAGAGTCCTGGGTGAGAGTAGAGAGAGTGTTGGGTGAGAGTAGAGAGTCCTGGGTGAGAGTAGAGAGTGTTGGGTGAGAGTAGAGAGTCCTGGGTGAGAGTAGAGAGTCCTGGGTGAGAGTAGAGAGTCCTGGGTGAGAGTAGAGAGTGTTGGGTGAGAGAGTGCTGGGTGAGAGTAGAGAGTCCTGGTTGAGAGTAGAGAGTCCTGGGTGAGAGTAGAGAGTCCTGGGTGAGAGTAGAGAGTCCTGGGTGAGAGTAGAGAGTCCTGGGTGAGAGTAGAGAGTCCTGGGTGAGAGTAGAGAGTCCTGGGTGAGAGTAGAGAGTCCTGGGTGAGAGTAGAGAGTCCTGGGTGAGAGTAGAGAGTGTTGGGTGAGAGTAGAGAGTGTTGGGTGAGAGTAGAGAGTGTTGGGTGAGAGTAGAGAGTGTTGGGTGAGAGTAGAGAGTCCTGGGTGAGAGTAGAGAGTCCTGGGTGAGAGTAGAGAGTGTTGGGTGAGAGAGTGCTGAGTGAGAGTAGAGAGTCCTGGGTGAGAGTAGAGAGTCCTGGGTGAGAGTAGAGAGTCCTGGGTGAGAGTAGAGAGTCCTGGGTGAGAGTAGAGAGTCCTGGGTGAGAGTAGAGAGTGTTGGGTGAGAGTAGAGAGTGTTGGGTGAGAGTAGAGAGGGGATGGATGAGAGTGGAGGACTTTTATAAATGAAAAAATCAATGTTTGAAGTAAGGAAAGAGAATCTTGTTTACCCTGAGAGACAGGGAGCCACAGTGTTGCCACACACTCCTGGCCTTTATGGGGAGCCACAGTGTTGCCACACACTCCTGGCCTTTATGGGGAGCCACAGTGTTGCCACACACTCCTGGCCTGTATGGGGAGCCACAGTGTTGCCACACACTCCTGGCCCGTATGGGGAGCCACAGTGTTGCCACACACTCCTGGCCTGTATGGGGAGCCACAGTGGTGCCTCACACTCCTGGCCCGTATGGGGAGCCACAGTGTTGCCTCACACTCCTGGCCCGTATGGGGAGCCACAGTGTTGCCTCACACTCCTGGCCCGTATGGGGAGCCACAGTGTTGCCTCACACTCCTGGCCTGTATGGGGAGCCACAGTGGTGCCACACACTCCTGGCCCGTATGGGGAGCCACAGTGTTGCCTCACACTCCTGGCCTGTATGGGGAGCCACAGTGGTGCCACACACTCCTGGCCCGTATGGGGGAGCCACAGTGTTGCCTCACACTCCTGGCCTGTATGGGGAGCCACAGTGTTGCCACACACTCCTGGCTCGTATGGGGGAGCCACAGTGTTGCCTCACACTCCTGGCCCGTATGGGGAGCCACAGTGTTGCCACACACTCCTGGCTCGTATGGGGGAGCCACAGTGTTGCCTCACACTCCTGGCCCGTATGGGGAGCCACAGTGTTGCCACACACTCCTGGCCTGTATGGGGAGCCACAGTGTTGCCACACACTCCTGGCCCGTATGGGGAGCCACAGTGTTGCCACACACTCCTGGCCCGTATGGGGAGCCACAGTGGTGCCACACACTCCTGGCCTGTATGGGGAGCCAGTGTTGCCACAGACCCCTCGCTCATGCAGAACGATGCCAAGCACTCTGGCACACTTATATAAAACGTTTAATGAGGTCATCGTGAGTTGTATTGCATCCCACCTTCTGTTTATTACTGGACGGGCAACCTTTGTTGAACGGGCAGGATGGCAGCCCTGGTGGGGAGGATGGCAGCCCTGGTGGTGAAGGTGGGGAGGATGGCAGCCCTGGTGGTGAAGGTGGGGAGGATGGCAGCCCTGGTAGTGAAGGTGGGGGAGGATGGCAGCTATCATGGTAAAGTGGACGGGAATACATATAGGAAAAACTTATCATCAAGCACTGGTCCACAGTATCAATGACCAGCTCACACCTGGGAACGTCTACCATCAACAAAACCAAATGATAACTGCCAGTTTACTCATCTACCATGTTGTACCGCGTTGGCCGACCAGTGAGGACACAGGAACCTGCATTCTCAATAGTTGGTCCTCCGAACCGGATAATCACACTCCGCTCGCCAAGGAATATATAGTATCTGTTGTATATGTGGTATGTTTAGAATATGTAGTTGGTCTTTTGTATTCACTTTTCCCTCTGCCTCTGAAGATGCTAAGGTGTACCTTAGCACTACAACTCGTGTGAATTGTAAAATCTTGTCCCATAATAAGGCATCTACTCCACAGTGAAGTGTCGTACTCCATAATGAAGCATCGTATGAATGTAATGAAGCGTCGTACCCCATAATAAAGTGTTGTACCCCCATAATAAAGTGTCGTACAGCCATAATGCACTAGGTACCCCCACACTAAGACAGTCTCACCACTGCAGGCTGTGTGAGGTGGAGAGAACCGTATCCTCGCTCAAGACCGACCTGCCACCTGTTGTTGACGAACTCCGGAGAGCCGTCGACGCCTTCCGGATGAGGCTAGAAACTACCGAGCACCTGTCCTGGCTAGGTGAGTGTTCCATACACCTGTCCTGGCTAAGTGAGTGTTCCCTACACCTGTCCTGGCTAGGTGAGTGTTCCCTACACCTGTCCTGGCTAGGTGAGTGTTCCCTACACCAGTCCTGGCTAGGTGAGTGTTCCATACACCTGTCCTGGCTAAGTGAGTGTTCCCTACACCTGTCCTGGCTAGGTGAGTGTTCCCTACAGCTGTCCTGGCTAGGGGAGTGTTCCCTACAGCTGTCCTGGCTAGGGGAGTGTTCCCTACAGCTGTCCTGGCTAGGGGAGTACATCCTGCCTGAGGACAGGGGCGGCCATGCTGGCAAGGGCGCCTGGCGTGATGGCTGCCGTCAGCGCCATCTCTTGAGTGACGGGCCAATTATAATGGTCCCAGCCAGACGCGTTCCGCCGAGAGTGGTCGAGTTTCTCCTCCTTTTGGCCCTTTTCATGGACCATTTTGGTTTATTGGACGCTAAGGAAAAAAAAATATATATATATATACTAATATTTTTATGTTCATTTATATTTTGCATTTATATTATTTTTGCCGTTTTTGTTGCCATCTTTCATAGGCTTATTTGAAATATTTTGAAACAGGTTATTAGGCTTTTCAAAGTCCCTTAAGGCCAACTGCTTATCTTAAGATGCGACGCTACAATAGTTCTCTAACTCACGAGTACCTATTTACTGCTAGGAGAGGTGCGTCAGATCAAAGGAAACGTGCCCAACCGCTTCTGTCCGGCCGCGGGAATTGAATGTATGTGAATGACAGGTGTTGTCGTATATATAGCCTTGTTTGCCTCGGGAGAGCGCGGCTGTCACCCCCACACCCCCACAGGTCGTCCACACCCCCACACCCCCACAGGTCGTCCACACCCCCACAGGCAGGTCGCCCTCACCCCCACAGGCAGATCGCCCTCACCCCCACAGGCAGATCGCCCTCACCCCCACAGGCAGATCGCCCTCACCCCCACACACCCCCACAGGCAGATCGCCCTCACCCCCACACACCCCCACAGGCAGATCGCCCTCACCCCCACAGGCAGATCGCCCTCACCCCCACACACCCCCACAGGCAGATCGCCCTCACCCCCACAGGCAGATCGCCCTCACCCCCACACACCCCCACAGGCAGATCGCCCTCACCCCCACAGGCAGATCGCCCTCACCCCCACACACCCCCACAGGCAGGTCGCCCTCACCCCCCCCACCCCCCACCCCCCCGTCCTCCTAAGCATTCTTAGCCAAAACCTCGAATTACCGACCGTCCAAATGCCTCGTCCATCAACTGCCAATACCAATAATTACCATCAGAACACCTAGCCTAACCCGCCCTAGCCGTAGATATACACAAAACTATAATTCGTAACAGAATTAATCAATACGGGAGAGAATATCACATTTTAATCACGCGGCCCCGGCAGAGTTTGAGCAGTCCCCCCTGAAGAGCCGGTCGGCCGAGCGGACAGCACGCTGGACTTGTGATCCTGTGGTACTGGGTTCGATCCCAGGCGCCGGCGAGAAACAATGGGTAGAGTTTCTTTCACCCTATGCCCCTGTTACCTAACAGTAAAATAGGTACCTGGGTGTTAGTCAGCTGTCACGGGCTACTTCCTGGGGGTGGAGGCCTGGTCGAGGACCGGGCCGCGGGGACACTAAAAGCCCCGAAATCATCTCAAGATAACCTCAAGATAACCGAGAAGACCGCCAACTCCGTCAACAAGTACATACCAACCCATCCTCTTAAAAATAAAGTCGCCTATCACTCGTATGCGCACTATGGCCAAAAATCCAACCACTTGGCCTGGACGGTAGAGCGACGGTCTTCCGTCACGCAGGTCGGCGTTCAATCCCTGACCGTCCACAAGTGGTTGGGGCACCATTCCTTTCCCCCCGTTCAATCCCAAATCCTTATCCTGACCCCTTCCAAGTGCTATATAGTCGTAATGGCTTGGCACTTTCTCCTCATAGTTCCCTTCCCTATGGCTAAAAATGGACGTGATTTGAAATGAAATCGGCTCACGAAAGTGACGTACTGTCCCGTTTTCTGTCTAGAGTCGTCCGGCTTACTCTGTTAGGTTAGGAGAGGAAACTTTCAATTAACGGTTTTCATGACGTTATGAACCCTTAGGAGACCTTCCTGCCCTCCTAACCTACCAAGGTACCCTTAACCTGCTATTTTGGAAAAAAAAACAAATCCAAAATTAAATTTCCATTATTTTTCATTTTCAAATTACGTCCATTTTCGGCCATCCTGGCAAACGGCTGAATTCAAACGCAATTTGAAAGAGGGACAGGTTCAACGGGTTTAATGTCATTATCTAACTTTCGAACGATATCGACGCGTCCACGGCGCCAGTGTTGATAATGCTTGGGACTTTGGCTTTCCCAGAACCACTCGGCAGGTCTATTATAAATGTCACAGTGAGAGCGTGTATGTGATTACTATTATCGGTGGGCGAGGCGACGAACTAATCAGCTTCCTTCTGGAGCCCTGACGATCCTATGGCGGAGGGTAGGGTGGGTGACGCCCATAAATTCAAATTCAAATGACGACAGTTGGTCAACTGCCGTTGTCTTAAACATCATACTGTATTCTCATTCCCTGAATTGATTGATCCTGTGGTGGTCTCTGGGTTTACCTAGTTAATATTCATTAATTACTGAATTAAGTTAAGTGCGCCTAGCTAACATTCATTTATTATAACCTAACTTAAGTTAACTTGAACTTATTCTACCCAAGCTTAGCATGTTATTTAATAGTGTGTGCGATTAACCTAACTTAATTCAACCTTATCGTGTCCAACATTGTTTGTTTTCTTACATGTTAAATTGTCCCATTGGAAGCTAACTTGTCGTATGTTAAGCTTCCTGGACATGCCCAAACAACTAACCAAGCACATATTAACGTAGCGTTAACAGAGCCAGTTAACCCGTACGCTGCGCCTAGACGCCCCCAGGCGTGCGGTGCCTACGAATGATGTGAACAACTGGGAGATTGTTGTGCTGGGACCTGGTAAATTAGACCTCAACCACGCCACCTTTGTTGTCCTCTCTCACGTTGTACGGACACTCTCTCTCTCTTCTCTCCCAACCTATGACATGCCCCGACACCACACTGATCGAGGTCTCTGCTGCAGGGTTCTACAAGGAGGGGATTGGGGAGCCGCTGGGCGCCTTGCCGGAGACTCACCCCTATTGGAAACACGTTCAATACCGCAGGAAGGTGGACCAGGAGCTCTCTACCGTCTTCTCCAAGTTCAGGGAGATATGGTGAGTGTCGTCTGCTCTCTCTTACTCTCTCTCTCTGTCTGTCTCTGTGTGTCTCTGTCTCTCTCTGTGTGTCTCTGTCTCTCTCTGTCTCTCTCTCTCTCTGTCTCTCTCTCTCTCTGTCTCTCTCTCTCTCTCTCTCTCTCTCTCTCTCTCTCTCTCTGTCTCTCTCTGTCTCTGTCTCTCTGTCTCTGTCTCTCTGTCTCTCTCTCTGTCTCTGTCTCTGTCTCTCTGTCTCTGTCTCTGTCTCTCTGTCTCTGTCTCTCTGTCTCTGTCTCTCTCTCTCTCTCTCTCTCTCTGTCTCTGTCTCTCTGTCTCTCTCTCTGTCTCTCTGTCTCTGTCTCTCTGTCTCTGTCTCTGTCTCTCTCTCTCTCTCTCTCTCTCTCTCTCTGTCTCTCTGTCTCTCTCTATCTCTCTCTCTCTCTCTCTCTCTCTGTCTCTCTGTCTCTCTGTCTCTCTCTCTCTCTCTCTCTCTCTCTCTCTCTCTCTCATCCTACTTCAGGTCTTGTTAACACATAAATTGATATATTTAATGAGTTTATTTCGTTATTAGTATTAGCTATATTATATTTAATATTAACGTTAAATTTATGTTAAGTAGAGAGAGTAGTCAGTTGTGTTCCAGAACCTTCATGTGAGCAATGGACTAGAAGTTGTTATTATAACCCACTACATCACACAACATGTACCAAATGCCAGTCACTCAGCCTGTCGTGGGTTGTAAAATATAACTGGAATAGATCATCAGGGGGCAAGTGGGGAGAGGGGGGGGACCTTTGACAAGCCGCCGGCTTCCTATCCTCGTCGGGGGCGCTAGTATTAGTGGCCCTCAGGTCAATTCAGCTGGAGGGATAATGAATGATTGGTGATGGAGGGATGTTGTTGACGACACGGCCGCCAGGGTGCTAGTGTGTGAACCCCTTTTGTACAGCTGGTGACTGGGCCTCTTGTACAACTGGTGACTGGGCCTCTTGTGCAGCTGGTGACTGGGCCTCTTGTGCAACTGGTGACTGGGCCTCTTGTACAGGTGGTGACTGGGCCTCTTGTGCAGCTGGTGACTGGGCCTCTTGTGCAGCTGGTGACTGGGCCTCTTGTGCAGCTGGTGACTGGGCCTCTTGTGCAGCTGGTGACTGGGCCTCTTGTGCAGCTGGTGACTGGGCCTCTTGTGCAGCTGGTGACTGGGCCTCTTGTGCAGCTGGTGACTGGGCCTCTTGTGCAGCTGGTGACTGGGCCTCTTGTGCAGCTGGTGACTGGGCCTCTTGTGCAGCTGGTGACTGGGCCTCTTGTGCAGCTGGTGACTGGGCCTCTTGTGCAGCTGGTGACTGGGCCTCTTGTGCAGCTGGTGACTGGGCCTCTTGTGCAGCTGGTGACTGGGCCTCTTGTGCAGCTGGTGACTGGGCCTCTTGTACAGCTGCTGACTGAGCCCCTCTTGTACAGCTGGTGACTGAGCCCCTCTTGTGCAGCCACCGGCTGATGTGGGGTTCAGTCCCTGAGCCCATTATGTGCCTCTAACCCTTCCCACAACATGGGTATAGGGTGCATAATAACTGAACTAAACATAAAAGAGACGCTGGTTGTCCAGGAAGTTGAAGCAGGTGGGGAACCAACAGAAACATTGGCCTTGTACATACCAGTAACGCCGCCGACATCTCTGTGGTGTTGAAGTCGCTGATTGGCTTATTCAAACATTTGAATTTGAATTAAGATACGCCCAGTCAGGACGGGTCAAGACCTAAAATGAGTCGTCCGGCACAGATCTCTTTAGCAATTGTCCTCGGCAGACAATGTTACCATATCCTCTCTTGTATGTGTAAAGATTAGAGTATAATCATCAGCATACTCCTGAGATTCGTGGTTGATGTGTTCATCATTAAAGCTGACATTCCTACAAGGGGCCAAGCGCGTCGCCCTGCGGCAAGCTAGCTCTGAAAGTAATCTTTTACACTGTTTGTTGACCAGACCACACACTAGAACGTGAAGGGACGACGACGTTTCGGTCCGTCTTGGACCATTCTCAAGTCGATTGTGATGAGGGAATGAGGCAAAGACATTAAATAGGCAAGAGAGATAGTTTTACCCACTGCTACATTAAGAGATCTTGGAGGTAGTCACTTGTGAGATGTAAGACAGCCAGAGATGGTTAGTACTTGAAGCTTCGCCAACAATCCATGGTGCCACACCCAAGGGTGTTAATCCAGTGGAACAACACGGCTAATTATGCATTCATGAAATAGTGTTGTCCACCAAACTCGTATTAATTTCGAGGGACTTGAACCACGTCTGCCTCCGTACCTTGAGCTACACAGACATTGAAAAGCAGAGGCCAGCAGCACCACACTCCTGTGTTAAGTCTGCGGCCCACCACATCCCGACCCAACACCTTAACAATGTCAAGGAACTTCAAGCCGTGTATTAAGGTTGCAATTATTACTTAACCTATCAACGGTATAGGTTAAGTGATAATTGTAATTAAGAAGCAATAAGATGCTTATCGTAACATACTAAGATGGTTAGGTGAGGTCGGTATTTTCTATGAAGCTTATCAAGGTAAACTAAAATATTCACAATCAATTAGTATGTCACATATGCACTTATTAAATAAGCCAATATTGAGTGCGAGAACGGGTTGGACCTTTGTACTTCATATTGTTTAATGATCACCGCTGACAACATTGACATAGTATTTGGAAGAAAATGGAGAATGTTGTTCTATATCACGGACCTGCATCGTCGCCGCAAAATGGCCTATCTTATCTTGAGGTTATCTTGAGATGATTTCGGGGCTTTTTTAGTGTCCCCGCGGCCCGGTCCTCGACCAGGCCTCCACCCCCAGGAAGCAGCCCGTGACAGCTGACTAACACCCAGGATACCTATTTTACTGCTAGGTAACAGGGGCATAGGGTGAAAGAAACTCTGCCCATTGTTTCTTGCCGGCGCCTGGGATCGAACCCAGGACCACAGTAGTAGCCTGCCAGTAGATCAGTTTCATATTGATTACAAGTTGCAACACTTCCCATCGTTCCAGTTTCTTGACGGGATTGAATCCTTCAATCAATTTTATTGCTGATAACCATTGACAACTAGACTCATTCCAGCAACCAGGAGGCCTGGTCGACGACCGGGCCGCGGGGACGCTAAGCCCCGGAAGCACCTCAAGGTAACCTCAACGTAGACTGAAGAACCCAGTCAACCTGATTTCAGATCTGCTCAAGGGGAGACTCGCGCCATCTTTTGCTTCTCACAGTCGGAGACACGAAGCCTATTGGGCTTACCCACGTCCCCCGAGGCCAACTTCGAACTGGTTGTTATTGGATAAAGTAGATAATGATCCAGGAGCCAACTGCAGTGATTGATTGATTGATGAAGATTAAGCCACCCAAGAGGTGGCACGGGCATGAATAGCCCGTAAAACTGCAGTGTGCCAGAGCCTTCATATATAGCCGCTCTACTTCACATGACGCGTATCTATACACGTTTGAGCAAACAGGTTCCAAATGCGATCATCAGCTACAGAGGCCCCCCTGCCGCTGGTATATGTTTGTATAAGCAAATGCGTTCACTTGAGAGCCAGGGAATATAGGCTTGGGTTACCCCCTGCTTGCATAGTCTGCACTCCGGCGCCACCCAACATTATTTAACGTTCTCTTTCATCAACAAAGACGCTAACTCTCAATTTTCACCGAATTCTCAATTGGCATTTTTTTATCTTTTTTTTATATATGTAGATAATAGGTATATAGATATTATGTAGATAAAGGTATAAATATATAGATATTAGAGTCATACAGTTTTTAATTCAGATTCTCGAAGATTCACAGATTAACGAAGCAGTTACTGCAAGCACTTACGAACCTGTACATCTTTTCTCAATCTTTGGCGGCTTTGTTTACAATTATTAAACAGTTAATGAGCTCCGAAGCACCAGGAGGCTGTTTATAACAATAACAACAGTTGATTGGCAAGTTTTCATGCTTGTAAACTGCTTAATAAATGTAACCAAAGCCGTCAAAGATTGAGGAAAGATGCACACGTTCGTAACTGCTTCGTGAATCTGGCCCAATGTATAAGAAGAGTCTAGCCTTCATATCAAAGAGTATTACAACCTGTATAATTATGTGTGGTAATTAGCATACGTTTGATTTGCTTTGCTTTTGTTCAATCTTTCATGTCAATTTATTATGCACCCATACCCGTGCTGTAGGTGGTATTGGAGAGGGGGGGGGGTTACAGAGGCACTTAATGGGGTCAGGAACTGAAGCCCAAAATTTCATTTGACTAAGCAAGTTACAGTCTTGTGAAGCTATTGTTATAGTTCAAGTTATATCAGTAGTCTCTTTTAGCCTAATAGGTTCAAGACGTGACCCCCAAGTCTCTATACACACTAATTTACTGATGTTGTGAACAATTTATATATATAATATATATATTAACCCCATACCCGTGCTGGGGGTATGGGTATTTATATATATATATATATATATATATATATATATATATATATATATATATATATATATATATATGTCGTACCTAGTAGCCAGAACTCACTTCTCAGCCTACTATGCGAGGCCCGATTTGCCTAATAAGCCAAGTTTTCCTGAATTAATATATTTACTATAATTTTTTTCTTATGAAATGATAAAGCTAACCCATTTCATCTATGTATGAGGTCAATTTTTTTTTATTGGAGTTAAAATTAACGTAGATATATGACCGAACCTAACCAACCCTACCTAACCTAACCTAACCTATCTTTATAGGTTAGGTTAGGTTAGGTAGCCGAAAAAAGCTTAGGTTAGGTTAGGTAGGTTAGGTAGTACGAGAAAACATTAATTCATGAAAACTTGGCTTAATAGGCAAATCGGGCCTTGCATAGTAGGCTGAGAAGTGCGTTCTGGCTACTAGGTACGACATATATATATATATATATACACACACACACACACACACACACACACACACACACACACACACACACAGAGTTGAGAGGCGGGGCCAAAGAGCCAGAGCTCAACCCCTACAAGCACAACTAGGCGAGTACACAGACACACAAGCTACCTGTCCCCGACAAAATACTCTGTGAGGCGCCTATATGAGTGTGAGTGAGAGAGTTGTGTGTTCCCTTACGGGGCTATTCATGCCCGTAAGTATCATCTCTTGGGTGGCTAAATCTTCATCACTCATCAATGGCTTTTTTCCCGTAGTGACGGTGTGGTGGAGGAGGACACGCGGACGCTGCTCAGACTCCCCACCTTCAACAACTGGGTCTGGGAGGAGTGGGAGATCCTTCTCTTGCTCCAGCACATGTAGGTTGACCTCTGATTACTCCTTGTTGACCTTGTCTGACGTTCACTGTGTTGACCTTGACCTTGCCTGACGTCACATGTGTTGACCGTGACCTTGCCTGATGTCACAGTGTTGACCTTGCCTGGCTGGCCTTGTCCATCTTGTCTATTTCCCCTCAGTATCTTGTATGTTGTTATCATATCTCCTCTACTTCTTCTGTCCTCCAAGGATGTGAGGGCCAGTTCCTTCAGCCTATCCTCATAAGTTAACCATCTAAGATCTGGCACTAATCTAGTAGCAAACTTCTGCACTTTTTCGATTTAAGTTTTATGTTTCACAAGGTATGGATTCCAAGCAGGTGCTGCACCGTATGACCTTGCCTAATTCCACTGTGTTGACCTTGCCCGCCCCAGTGTGTTGACCTTGCCCGCCCCACTGTGTTGACCTTGCCCGCCCCAGTGTGTTGACCTTGCCCGCCCCACTGTGTTGACCTTGCCCGCCCCACTGTGTTGACCTTGCCCGCCCCAGTGTGTTGACCTTGCCCGCCCCACTGTGTTGACCTTGCCCGCCCCACTGTGTTGACCTTGCCCGCCCCAGTGTGTTGACCTTGCCCGCTCCACTGTGTTGACCTTGCCCGCCCCACTGTGTTGACCTTGCCCGCCCCACTGTGTTGACCTTTCCCCTGACTATACTCCTCTGGTGACTGACCTTTCTCCTGACTATACTCCTCTAGTGACTGACCTTCCCCCTGACTATACTCCTCTAGTGACTGACCTTTCCCCTGACTATACTCCTCTGGTGACTGACCTTTCCCCTGACTATACTCCTCTGGTGACTGACCTTTCTCCTGACTATACTCCTCTAGTGACTGACCTTTCCCCTGACTATACTCCTCTGGTGACTGACCTTTCCCCTGACTATACTCCTCTGGTGACTGACCTTCCCCCTGACTATACTCCTCTGGTGACTGACCTTCCCCCTGACTATACTCCTCTGGTGACTGACCTTTCCCCTGACTATACTCCTCTGGTGACTGACCTTTCCCCTGACTATACTCCTCTGGTGACTGACCTTCCCCCTGACTATACTCCTCTGGTGACTGACCTTTCCCCTGACTATACTCCTCTAGTGACTGACCTTTCCCCTGACTATACTCCTCTGGTGACTGACCTTTCCCCTGACTATACTCCTCTGGTGACTGACCTTTCCCCTGACTATACTCCTCTGGTGACTGACCTTCCCCCTGACTATACTCCTCTGGTGACTGACCTTCCCCCTGACTATACTCCTCTAGTGACTGACCTTCCCCCTGACTATACTCCTCTGGTGACTGACCTTTCTCCTGACTATACTCCTCTGGTGACTGACCTTTCCCCTGACTATACTCCTCTGGTGACTGACCTTTCCCCTGACTATACTCCTCTGGTGACTGACCTTTCCCCTGACTATACTCCTCTGGTGACTGACCTTTCCCCCTGACTATACTCCTCTGGTGACTGACCTTTCCCCTGACTATACTCCTCTGGTGACTGACCTTTCCCCTGACTATACTCCTCTAGTGACTGACCTTTCCCCTGACTATACTCCTCTGGTGACTGACCTTCCCCCTGACTATACTCCTCTAGTGACTGACCTTCCCCCTGACTATACTCCTCTGGTGACTGACCTTTCTCCTGACTATACTCCTCTGGTGACTGACCTTTCCCCTGACTATACTCCTCTGGTGACTGACCTTTCCCCTGACTATACTCCTCTGGTGACTGACCTTTCCCCTGACTATACTCCTCTGGTGACTGACCTTTCCCCTGACTATACTCCTCTGGTGACTGACCTTTCCCCTGACTATACTCCTCTGGTGACTGACCTTTCCCCTGACTATACTCCTCTGGTGACTGACCTTTCCCCTGACTATACTCCTCTGGTGACTGACCTTTCCCCTGACTATACTCCTCTAGTGACTGACCTTCCCCCTGACTATACTCCTCTAGTGACTGACCTTCCCCCTGACTATACTCCTCTAGTGACTGACCTTTCCCCTGACTATACTCCTCTGGTGACTGACCTTTCCCCTGACTATACTCCTCTGGTGACTGACCTTTCCCCTGACTATACTCCTCTAGTGACTGACCTTCCCCCTGACTATACTCCTCTAGTGACTGACCTTCCCCCTGACTATACTCCTCTAGTGACTGACCTTCCCCCTGACTATACTCCTCTAGTGACTGACCTTCCCCCTGACTATACTCCTCTGGTGACTGACCTTTCCCCCTGACTATACTCCTCTGGTGACTGACCTTTCCCTTGACTATACTCCTCTGGTGACTGACCTTCCCCCTGACTATACTCCTCTGGTGACTGACCTTTCCCCTGACTATACTCCTCTGGTGACTGACCTTTCCCCCTGACTATACTCCTCTGGTGACTGACCTTTCCCTTGACTATACTCCTCTGGTTACTGACCTTTCCCCTGACTATACTTCTCTGGTGACCGACCTTTCCCCTGACTATACTCCTCTGGTGACTGACCTTTCCCCTGACTATACTCCTCTGGTGACTGACCTTTCCCCCTGACTATACTCCTCTGGTGACTGACCTTTCCCTTGACTATACTCCTCTGGTTACTGACCTTTCCCCTGACTATACTTCTCTGGTGACCGACCTTTCCCCTGACTATACAATAGTATTAAGATGTTATTCTCCTTGATCTTCCATTGATCTTGGTCTCAATGGTTTTAATCAATCATCTTGATCTTGAACCTTTGATCTTCAAACTTATTTATAAATCAATATTTGGATATTTATTTTATAAATCTCATCATATTATTGATTTTAAGAATCTTTATCGTTTTATTATTTACTTGTATACATCCACCTACAGATAGTACTTTTGTTTAGATGGTACTTTTTTGATATGCGGACCATCGTACATACTCCTCGTAAGGGGAGTGAGTAAGGGGAGACATGATAACCACCTACAAAATTCTCAGGGGAATTGACAGGGTGGACAAAGACAAACTCTTCAGCACGGGTGGGACACGAACAAGGGGACACAGGTGGAAACTTAGTACCCAGATGAGCCACAGAGACGTTAGAAAGAATTTTTTCAGTGTCAGAGTAGTTAATAAATGGAATGCACTAGGAAGTGATGTGGTGGAGGCTGACTCCATACACAGTTTCAAATGTAGGTATGATAGAGCCCAGTAGGCTCAGGAATCTGTGCACCAGTTGATTGACAGTTGAGAGGCGGGACCAAAGAGCCAAAGCTCAACCCCCGCAAGCACAATTAGGTGAGTACAATTAGGTGAGTATATATTGATGTACTGGACACTTGGGTAGTAGAATTTGTTACTACTGTACAGTATTTACTTTATAGAGGCCAGAAAAATTAAAGCTGAAAACCAAACCAAATATGCCTAGGCCTAATATAGCAGATATATATATATACTATATTAGGCCTCGGTATCTCTGTACTTCTGTTTTGTTTCTTCTCCATTCTGCTTAATTTGAATTAAAATATTTTTTGGGCTGTCTTTAATTTTTTAAAAGTTGTGAACTTTGGTCTTTTAGCTAATTTTATTGGCTCTGCAGATCACTCTTTTTATATTTATCATTATAACTCATTATATAACAACATTAATGTTAGTTATTCATATTACAAAGTTTAAACAATGTATAATACATTGATACAGTATTAAGTGTCTCTCATATTTCTCAAATTGGTTGGCACAGCCCACAGTTTTTTACCTTGATTGATTATATTTATAAATAATATGTGAGTAATACAGTATAGAACATAACCTAACAACTGCGAAACACATAATGCAAACATGTTATTTAGGCTAAAATACATATGAATATTATACATAATGTATAATTGTAACAATTGTTGTACATTTTAGGTATAATGACTTGGATCTGCTAACTAAATTTGGCATCGAGATTGAGGTGCTGCGGAGCTTCTTGTGTCGGGTCTACCACTGTTATAATCAAGTTCCCTTTCACAACTTCCAGCATGCCTTCTGCGTCACCCAAATGGTGAGACAGTTTGTTTTATTTACTACTATTTATCTTTGGGCTAAAAATACATTTTCTTTTCATATATAGGGTGGCCAATAAAGTACTGTAAATACTATATTTATACAGTACTACTGCATATAATAAATTATGTATTGTATACAGTTGTTTAATGGTGAGTGCAGGATACAGTTGTTAAAAGTAACAACATGGAAACTTGGTGTATAACTACAGTACTAGTGTATAACTACACATTGTGGTTTTTGTTAAAGATTTTGTCAGAAAAATTGGACGTGTCGCAAAACCCATAATCGTTTTGGATAACAAAATAAAGTTCAGTAGTATTGTACAGTATATGTGCAGTCAGGTTTTAATATGTATTGAAAATATACAGGACACACTTAAATTAGTGTTAGCAATACTCTTTCTGCACAGTACATACATTACAAATTTTCATTAATACAATATATATACATTACAGTACATAACCTGTTCTGATGTGAAAACAGGACAAATTTCCAAATTCCAAATTTCTTTTACAATAACCAACTCCCATCTGTTTGAACTAAAAGACTGCAGTATTCAATTGTCAACTGATGTGACTCCTTAAGTGTCATATTAAGAGTTTTAATTTTTCCATCTGGCTGCTTCAAGGGTTATAAAGAGTGTCTTTTGTGAGTGTACCCAACCTGCATCTGTCTGTTGC
Source organism: Procambarus clarkii (assembly GCF_040958095.1). Lineage (NCBI taxonomy): Eukaryota > Metazoa > Arthropoda > Malacostraca > Decapoda > Cambaridae > Procambarus > Procambarus clarkii. The sequence continues at coordinate 18,583,310 of NC_091220.1, forward strand.
ATTTTTGATATGCACGGGCATTCAGTGTTCACACCACACTCTAAATACAGTTACAGTAAAGTGTTTGTAATGGTTTCTACCAGCAGTGCACCCAAGACGAAACATTCGGTGAGGAATTTTTAGCAGAAAGTATAGGTTCTTAAATAAGAGGAGAGTTGCAGCCATAACCAACTTGTATTAAATGTATTTTCGAGGCTAAAGATAAGATCTTTGTTATTCTGAAAGTGAATATGATAATGCAATGTGGCAGAGGAAGGTAGTGAGTCAGGCTAACATAAAGTGTTGAAGATGCTGTGTTCGAGGCAAGCACTAATGGTACAAAACTAAAACATTAGTTCTAAATACATTACTCATGGCAAGGCAAAAGATTTCCATATGCAAATAAATGTTAACGAGCTGTGTTCATATTGGGAGAGGTGGCTAAGGCATTTTAAGAGTTGCCAAGGTATTAAGCATCTATGGATATGCAGGGAGGAGTTGACTGATACAGAACATACAGTGGGTACATCACTACAGCAGAAGGGATCTTCCAAGACAATAATTTATCTCTTATGTAAATGTATAATGATAAAAAGAAAGGCTAGTACTGTACTGACACAGTTGCACAAATATATGCAGTAATAAATGGGAGAATCTTGGTTATCTTGAGATGATTTCGGGGCTTTAGTGTCCCCGTGGCCCGGTCCTCGACCAGGCCTCCACCCCCAGGAAGTAGCCCGTGACAGCTGACTAACACCCAGGTACCTATTTTACTGCTAGGTAACAGGGGCATAGGGTGAAAGAAACTCTGCCCATTGTTTCTTGCCGGCGCCCGGGATCGAACCCTGGACCACAGGATCACAAGCTCAGCGTGCTGTCCGCTTGGCCGACCGGCTCCCTGACTGCACTTGCTGGATACAAGCTGAATAGAGAGAAAGAGGGTCACTATACTGTTATGTGCCAATGTAGCTAGCAGTTAAAAAATAAATTTACCAGTGATTGTAAAGTGTGTGGAAGTCTGAAGACTTGTTTTGAGACAAATTTGAAGATCATTTTGGCTCGGACATGACGGAACACTTACAGAGTGTTGGCCTGCCACACAATAACAGTGACACTATTTCTTGATAACAACCACTTGCACCATCAGCAGGATGAGATAATAATGGGGGTAATACCTATAGTTATGTACTCGGCACTAATGTAATATCCTTCATCCAATTTATGGATCGTGATATAATTTTAAAAGATAACAAACCACTACAGAATTGAAAAAAAGTCCTTTAGACATCTCATTGAACAGGAGGGTTACTATAAAGAAAGTCTTCAACTTAAAGACAGCCATATACGAGGTGTAGGCTAAACAGAGGCCAAGGTATGCAGTCAACCTTAAAGAATGGTTGTAGCAAATGTTGCCACTTACAAGAGACTCTCTCTCTCTCTCTGAAAAGATATTCAGGATATTTACAAGGTTGTGAGGCCAAATAACTTAGTGGTAAGATAATGAAATTTCACAAATTGTTAGTGAATTATTGATATTCAATATTTTTGAGGAGAGAGAATGAGAGAGAGAGAGAGAGAGAATGAGAATATGAATATTCGCAAGGTGGGTATTGCCACAGATCAGAGACCTTAACCATATATGTGATAAGTAGATTATTATTTTCTTTAGGAAATCTTTATTCACCCTTTGTATCTAATATATAAATGTAGTTTTAATATTGGTTGAAATTCTTGCTTGATACACTCCAGATGTATGGCATGATCTGCAAGTGCGACTTACAAAGACGATTAGGAGATTTGGACGTCCTAATCCTGTTGACATCATGTATATGTCATGACTTGGACCATCCTGGCTTCAACAATATCTACCAGGTGTGTAAGTGGGCTTAGAAAGACACTTGACATGCAGTCTGACTTATCTTTAAACTTCGGAATGCAGCTATCATCAAAAGTTGTCACAAACTGTGTGGACAAAATCTACACCTTGAGTGGTTTCATGAGTTGTAAGAGGAAGGCGGGTGGTGAGATGGTAACAGAACACCATGTGAGAGTGCTAACACTTCTTAGAACGGAGCAGACTAAGACATTCAACTTGGATAGTTTCTACGTTCATTTCTTGACTTGTCAGTTTACAAAATGTAATGTTTGTGTTGAAGAACTTGATGTTTATTCAGTTGAAAAAACAGTGATTGAGTACTGTATATAGGCCTACAATACAATATGTACACCTACATTGTGCATACGGTAAGTGTTCTTGGCACAACTCAATTGAAGTATCTTGCAATCCACTCCTTTGCAGCAATTTGATCTGGGAATGGCATCCAGACAGGGATTCAAACACTGGCAGTAGACAAAATCCCATTTGATGATAATTGCATAGTTAGCAATTACAACAATAGCAAGGTTTCTGTGGGGAGCCCCATTGGCTCCCTCAAGCCGATGGGGCACATACTGATTAAGTGCCACATTACTTAGGGTCATCAGTCACAGAGTTCTTATATGCCTAGTGGGGACCAGAGCCAGAACCACCAGGAGCCCCCCTCACAGAGGTGCAGGGAGCAATGGCTCATGAACACTTTACATGTAAAGTTTATCTTGCCATTGCCCAGGGAAGCCCCCAGAAAGGTAGGCGAATGAAAACAGAGTACTGCCTGGTTGGAAAATGCGATCTACGCCCTCAAAACAACAAAAGAACTCCCCCACAAAGAAAAACTAACAAAACTTAGTCCAATTAACCCCCTGCTCATTAGTGCCACCCTCCCCCAAGCTGGGTCACCACCTCCCAGTTCTTGAAGGATAAAAGCTGCCGACTGGAGGGAAAAGGAAAGGGGAGTGCCAGAGAGCCTCTGGGGCTCGCCCAGAAACTGGCGTTTCATTACATTCAGCGCTGGGATTTTTCTTGGGTTTTTGGTTAACTACTGTACTGTACATCCATGTACAGTACAGTAGATGTGTTATAAATCAGACTTACACAATTGGTATAAAGAGCAGGCAGTAATAATGAAAATTAGCAAATGACTATGACTGCAGTAGCCATGGAGTGACACAAATGATGATGACTGCATTTTGAGGTTTAATGAATGTGTAATATTGTATGTTCTTCAGTAAAGGCAATGCTCATTCCTTGACTGTTACACAATATTTCTCAATTCTTTTAATTAAGTTTTCTGTACAAAATAAGTGTCTTCAAGTTTAGTTATGCTTTTAACAACTTGACATATACCTGTATCTCTCATTGACAACTTGCACATGCTTGCAGATCAACGCCAAGACAGAGTTGGCACTCAGGTACAACGACATCTCACCGTTGGAAAACCACCATTGTTCTGTTGCGTTTACTGTCTTGGAGAGGAACGAGTGCAATATATTTAGGTAAATAATTTATAAATTTGTCATTTTCCTTGTTTGGATATAAAAATCTCTAGTATTTTCCTGTTTAGAAATGGATATATCACTTGAGAAAAAGGAAGCCTCTTAAGTATTTTCAAGGTTACCTTAGCCCAGGGCGAGACTTTTTTTGCATGATCACCCATCCACTTACTAGCTAGACAAAATGGTGCTTAACTTGACTGTACTGCTGAGACAACATTTTGTTGTGGTATAGCAGAATCAATTTCTAAATACTGTATAGTGTTTTTGCTGTTGAAAGACCAATATTGAACTGTCTGACAATTCAGGACAAAGTCAGAGGTTCTGTACCATCGACTCTAACTACAGTACAGTATTGAATCTGGTTATCAGACATATCTATCAATATACTCTATACACAGAGTATATTTCTGGGTATATTCCATATTCCATTTATTGCTGGGTATATTCCATATTGCATAGAGTATATTCCAAATGCTTTGCTGGTGGAATAAAAGAAAATGCATAGTTATATTAATACTAAAGAAAATACAATAGTTACATTACTGAATGTCGCCTCCACTAAATATCCATTAAAGTAAAAAAATCTTTCTAGCCAAATTTATTCTGCAATAAATCTTACAAAAATATGCAATATATAAATTGATAAGCAGATCATATTATGGAGAAAACATGGCACTGATAAATATATAACAAATTCCATTATTAAACAAGATTAATTCATAAATGTAATGAAATTTCCCTTTTCTGGGAGTGTCCACCCTCAGTAGCTCTTCAAGCTTAAGTGCTGTTCTTGTCAAGCCTTAGGGAGATACACTAAGCCCCAGAGCCCCATCCTTGCCAACAAAGACCACAACTAGAATCTGGCTCTCAGAGAAATCACATTATCACATTAACGTGATTTGATTGTGTATTGAAGTCAGAGTTAGAACCTACTGGTCGATGGAGCCCGAGTGCAAGGGGAAATTGTATGAAACCCTGATTAGGCTTCAGTGGAAGTCTCGGGATCCTCGTGGGGGCAGTAGCACTCCAGGTTGCAATTCTTTTTACCATGTCATGGTACAGTTGACTAGAGCGTGTCTGGAAACACCCAGTGCATAGGTTCGAACACCCATCAAAGCTCTTGTGGATTTGTTCACTAATTGGATCATTGTAACCAACCTAACAATGATGTACCTGACCACCACCAGGTGGCAGCCCAGGTCATCTGGGATCCCAGACTGCCAGCCCCCATTTCCGAGCCCTGCAAACAAAACCTCTCCATTCCACACAGGAGAATGGAACATGGTGGGGGACAGGGAGCTACTGAAGGTCCCAACAGAAAGAATGATTCATTACATTCCACATTTGATATCTATGAAGGCCCCCTCGGAAGCTCTCAAAGCTAATTTGCAATGGTGCTTCAGCTGAGACAGTCTGCATTTCTGAAAAGGAACAAATCCATAAACAAAACTGCAGCCAGGGCTTACCCATAGGAGAAGACTGCAGAAGAGGAGGGCCCAGGGTAGAGGGGCACCTGTGATATACCAAACACCTAAACAAAACAAGTGCAGCTGGGCTGAGGGATACGCCAAGCAAAGCTAAAGGTCGGTTCCTATGTAGACCTCAGAACAAGCCCAAAACTCAAACAGCAGCCAAGCAGCCAGGCAACACAGAGCATAGGAATGAGGTCAGACCAATGGCTGGCCAAAATTACAGGGCACAGAGGGATGCTAGGCAAGAGTCCCGAGTGCAGGGAACCTCTAAACCCAGGGGCCTATAGTCCCAGGAATCAGTCACCAGATCTGAATACCCAGAGGAATTCCAGGCCTCTAGGTCAGTAGGCAAAGCAATGTCAACCACAATACAGCATCCAGCATCTAAATGTGAAGTCAAACCAACTGAACCCGAGCTCAGAACTTGGGGGCCAGAGCAAAGTCCCCTATACCAAGGCACGCAACCCAGAAAATGCCAGACTTGTGAGCAATGGGCACCATGCCCAGGAAGAACTGGATACCCTGGCTTGAAGTGTTGTATCATGTGGCCCAAAAGTGTCTGGAAACATGGCCCAAGAAAGACTGGGTAAACGGTACAGGCAAGCTTACCGGAATCTCTGGTATAACCTTAGCTGCCACCCGGTGGCAGTCGGGTGTGTCACTATTAGGATGTTTACACTTTACACTTTAGCAGCAAGCATTTACCCTGTTACCAGAGGGTGCTTAATTTTCTTCAGAATTGCTTTGCTTTGTTGCATTTTACTTTCTGATGGGACTTTTTCTCAGTTTTGGGTTGAGCTTTGATCTCCAGGCTGCCCTCGCCTAGTAGCGTGAGCCAAATTCTGGTCTTAGCTGCCGGTAAGCAAGGTTGGGTCTTGGAGGCTTAGAGCATCTCCCTACGACTCGGCTGAACTAGCACGAGACTCACGAAGCTACTGAGGGCAATAAAAGTACAGTACTTCCCAATAAAAGTAGCAAAACCACTTTGCCAATGGTTCTTTAATGAACTTAACACTTTTTACCAACAGTGGAGAACCCAGAAACTTGCTTAATAAATAAAAACATGTTATATTGTATATACCCAAAAAATTTAAAATAATTACTGTGACTGTGTATTCATGTGTGTACAAAGAATAACCAGAGTTTAGGTAGTGGGAATTAGAGCACAACTTGCCTTAGAGAATATACATAGATGAAGAACAAAAAGGCTTAAATATGAATAATGTGTTTATATAAAGTTTACATTTTTGTGTCAGACTTTTTAAATTTTGTATGCATATGATTATGCACGTGATGCCCTCCACACATCCACTCATGTGCTGCCCTCCACACATCCACTCATGTGCTGCCCTCCACACATCCACTCATGTGCTGCCCTCCACACATCCACTCATGTGCTGCCCTCCACACATCCACTCATGTGCTGCCCTCCACACATCCACTCATGTGCTGCCCTCCACACATCCACTCATGTGCTGCCCTCCACACATCCACTCATGTGCTGCCCTCCACACATCCACTCATGTGCTGCCCTCCACACATCCACTTATGTGATGCCCTCCACACATCCACTTATGTGCTGCCCTCCACACATCCACTTATGTGCTGCCCTCCACACATCCACTTATGTGCTGCCCTCCACACATCCACTTATGTGCTGCCCTCCACACATCCACTAATGTGCTGCCCTCCACACATCCACTAATGTGCTGCCCTCCACACATCCACTTATGTGCTGCCCTCCACACATCCACTTATGTGCTGCCCTCCACACATCCACTTATGTGCTGCCCTCCACACATCCACTAATGTGCTGCCCTCCACACATCCACTAATGTGCTGCCCTCCACACATCCACTTATGTGCTGCCCTCCACACATCCACTTATGTGCTGCCCTCCACACATCCACTAATGTGATGCCCTCCACACATCCACTCATGTGCTGCCCTCCACACATCCACTTATGTGATGCCCTCCACACATCCACTCATGTGCTGCCCTCCACACATCCACTCATGTGCTGCCCTCCACACATCCACTCATGTGCTGCCCTCCACACATCCACTTATGTGCTGCCCTCCACACACCCACTCATGTGCTGCCCTCCACACATCCACTTATGTGCTGCCCTCCACACATCCACTCATGTGCTGCCCTCCACACATCCACTTATGTGCTGCCCTCCACACATCCACTTATGTGCTGCCCTCCACACATCCACTCATGTGCTGCCCTCCACACATCCACTCATGTGCTGCCCTCCACACATCCACTCATGTGCTGCCCTCCACACATCCACTCATGTGCTGCCCTCCACACATCCACTCATGTGCTGCCCTCCACACATCCACTCATGTGCTGCCCTCCAAGTATTGAGATTTCAAGAGTTGACAGCACTAGTGAAACAATACATGTGAGTAATGATAGAAATATATGGTGTGTAATCTGCATACAACACTTTGACTTGAATGCAAGAAATAGGTTTTAACACATTTGTTTTGCATGTACAGTGTAATATACTGTATTGCATTATTTTAATTTGGTTGATTGGTTCTAGTGGTAAGATTGGCTTGTGTATGTATTACAGGAATGTGTCGGCAGAAGACTACAAGAAGATAAGGGAGGGAATGATTCGGTGCATCCTAGCGACGGACATGGCACGCCACAATGAGATTCTTTCCGACTTCCGTGAGATAATACCAGAGTTCGACTTTGAGAACAGAGCTCATATCAATCTTGTATGTCCAATTTTTGTTCTTTGTGAGGAAGTGATAAGGAACTTGTGCACAAGCATATACAGCAATGTGTTTTCCAGGGATTCTGGGATGTCCTCCTCAGTAGCTCCCTGAGCTGAGCACTGGTCCAGCTAAGTCTTAAGGGAATGCACAAGGCCATAGAGGCCCATTCTTGTTTACCAAGACCCAGGACCAGAATCGAGTTCACTCTTGAGTCAAGGTGAACTTAAAAATCTGAGATCAACCCAAAAATAAGAAAAAGACAACAGAAAGCATAAATGGAACCAAACAAGCATCTTCTTGAAGAAAATTGGATACTCAAAAGTAATGAACCAAATGATCGTTGCTGTGGGGTCAACACAATTCCCGTGATGCCATAAAGTAGTAACCCAGGTCTGCTGGGATTCCAACAGCCTGTCCCCCTCACTCACTTGCAAAGCCATTGCATAAGGGCATAGAACCTGAGTTAAGTTCATGCTGAAGCAAAGTGATGTTGGATATCTCTGGAGCATTAGTCCTGTCAGGTCCATTGCTTTATTATTTCCTTTCTCCTTCATGATTTTATTTACTATTATCCACATTGCATACGTCCTAGCTTTAGATGTGACTGTGTGCCAGGAACCCCAAGAGAAGTTTGGGTTCCTCCTCTACAAACTGACTCTTCATCAATTGCCTCATTTCTGAGTTGCACACCATGTGTTCCTCGCTGCAGGGTCTCTTATGGGGAGTGTAGTCATCTGTGATTGTGTTGCGATCACACATGGACCTGCTCCTTGTGCACATTTTAGTTTTTATAGTGGGCTCGAAGCCTACCTGCTGGCTTCTGCTGGCCCCAGGTTATTGAGCCCTTGAAGCTCACCTATGGTGGAGTGGTAAGATCAGTAGCTTCTGTCCCTGGCCATATTTCACCTATCTCTTTTGTGGCGTGTTTAAAGGTCAGCTGTATTTTAATTAGGTCTGAGGACTTGCTATCCTGGGATATTTGATTGTCTTTATTTCCTATTTATTGCTGGGCTTACTTTACCTCTTCACTTGGATGCATTTTCAGGTGCTGGGTTTGTGGCCCGGCTCTCACACAGCAGGTTACCGTTGTCTCATCTCCAACTGTGTTTGGCATTCAGTGAGGCCTACCTTGGATCATTCTCCAGAATCTGTGCCATGTGTTCTTTCAGGATCCATCTCTGTATTATGTATGGGTTGCCACCTGTTACAGCTAGTCTTATTATTCAGTTTTTTTGCACTTCTGCCCCATGAGGGCTTGGCGCATGCCCTTGTCTTCTGCCAACTTTTTTGCATGGTTCAGCTTTAGCCACATTTTTTGTCCTGCTCCTCTGTCAAGGCACTTTTATGAGTTAGCTTGGGGAGGCTGGTGGCAAGGGCTGCCACCTAGCAGTGGTTAGTTGCATCGGTGTCTGGAAGTTTACCGCCTCAGCAATGATAAGTTTACCTCGTTAGCACTGCTTAGCTCATTTTCTTCAAGCAGTTGCTTGTTTTGTTGCACTTATGCTTTCTGGGGCTTGTTTTGTATTGGTATTGGGCTGATCTTTGATCCCCAAGCTCCTCTCACCTCAAAGTGCCAGATTCTGGCCCTGGCTCCTAATAGGCAAGGATTGGTCTCCGAGGCCTGATGCATCACCCTAATGCTTGGCTGGACCAGCACTTGTCATGGGAGACTATTGAGGACCCACCAGAATAGGGCGTTTCATTACATTGTGCTTGATATTTTATTACTAGTAAGGACAACAGTTGTTTCCATGCTTAAAGTGCTCAAAATAAACAAAAAGAATAAATCTTTTATTTGCAAAGGAATACATAAAAGAATATTACAGAGTACATTTTTTCAAAGCCCTTCTATATTCATTGCATTTTTGCAATTCTTAAAACTAACAAGATGGTCATATTATACAGTATATGTCAATATATAATGTTTTACATTGTAAATATTAGACAATACCAAATTGTATATGAAACATGTACCTTGCATCTCTTGATATAATGTATTGGACAACTTCCAACATTTCCAGAATTATTGATTTTGACCAATTTTATATTTTGTATTTTTTCCATAAATTTTGAGTAAACTTTATCCTACTTAAAATGAGAATTCCAATTTGTCTCTCTTTAGACAATCAAATTGTAAACAAACACTACAAGAAAACATTACAAAATAAAAAAAAATAAAAAGATTTCATAAATGCTTGTGAAAATAACTGTCCTTTTTTTATACATATAGAGTACGGAATAAAACAAAGACTAGGATGTTACTTTTGTAGAATAAAGATGTATTTCAATATGTTAGTGACAGTTTATCCTCTCATTTTCAGCTTCACATGATTTTGATCAAAGTTGCAGACATTAGCAATGAAGCTCGACCTCTGGACATTGCCGAGCCCTGGCTGGAGTGTCTGATGCAGGTATGTTGTCGGGTAGTCTGGACAGTGAGACCAGGGACCAGATTCACCAAGCACTTACGCAAGCACTTACGAACGTGTACATCTTTCCTCAATCTTTGACGGCTTTAGTTACATTTATTAAACAGTTTACAAGCATGAAAACTTCCCATTCAACTATTGTTATTGTTATAAGCAGCCTCCTGGTGCTTTGAAGCTCATTAACTGTTTAATAATTGAAAACAAAGCCGCCAAAGATTGAGAAAAGATGTACAGGTTCGTAAGTGCTTGCGTAAGTGCTTTCGTGAATCTGGCCCCAGGTCTAACTTAACTGAAATCTGGGCCCTACGTGTTGATTGTGGGTACTAACACAGGTGACAGTAAGCGTAGGTGGCCAGGAAGGCCAACTGGTGCTTAGCAAGAGCCCATCTCTGGCACTCACCTTTGATAAAAAGTGTTTGGAGGGGCTTTAAATTGTTATATATTTACTGTATCTGAATTTACCTGAGGGCCATGATCCCTAGTGGCCTCAATGAACACAGGGAGGCCTGAGGATTTTTATTCCAATAGAATTTTGAACTACCTTGAGGTGTTTCTGGGGGCTTAGCGTCCCAGCGGCCCGGTCATGGACCTGGCTGAAAACTAGAGTACAGTCTTGACAAGTAGGTGATTCCATGTGCTTATTACCTTATAGGTATTAAGTGGAGGGGATTAAGTGTTCCAGTGAAACTTACGCACCAGGTACCACCGTGCAGGGACCACGTGAAATATTGCTTGCAGCACTATGCGTGCAAGTTGCTGTGCAAGAATGTACCACATAACATATTTACTTTCAAAACCCATTGTGCCTTATACTGCCTTATACATAGGACATTGCAGATCTTACTTTATGGACATCTGAATATGATAGCCTAGGAAAAGCATCCTTTGAAAACTTTTGCAACTAGGTTAAATACAAATTTTATTTTAGTTAAGTTTATGTAATAAAGTTCAATTCTTTTATAGGAGTTTTTCAACCAGAGTGACCTGGAAAAGCTGGAGGGCCTGCCAGTGTCTCCTTTCATGGACCGGGAGAAGGTGACGAAGCCCTCGTCCCAGTGCTCCTTTATTGGCTTTGTTCTCTTGCCACTTTTTGAAGCACTCGGAAAAGTTCTGCCTGAGCTCGATGTAAGACAATTAACTTTACTTAAGTAGTTTTAGTAAGAAAAATCACTGCTATGTAAATATCATGTACTTCTTCCAATAAATGTTTGTTGAACTCTGATTAACTTTAGGAAAAGTCTTTGAACAGTACACTTAATTCTGTTGATATTGGATGTACACACACTTCACCAATAGCTTATAAGGAGATAAAGTCCTCCATGAAACGGCCAGAGAAGAATCTATGAGTTGGTATCACACCAAACCTGTCTCTTGAAGCCCACACAAAAAAGATCAAATCAGCAGTGTATGAGAGTGAGGCTGTCTAATATCAAAACTGCCTTTAGAAATTTGTGTAAGGAATCATTTATAATAATAATAATAATGATAATAATAATATTTTATTTAGGAAAAGTACATACATAGATGCAGTTACATTCTGATTGATTTATCGATAGAGCTAGTACATACAATACCTAAAGCCACTAGTATGCATAGCATTTCGGGCAATTTAGAACCTTATACACAACATATGTCAGACCAATGCTAGAATATGCGGCTCCAGCATGAAATCCATACCTTGTCGAGCATAAAACTAAGTTGAAGAAGGTTCAAAGGTATGCCGAAAGACTAATTCCAGAACTACGAGGTATGAGTTATAAGAAAAAGGCTGCGTGAATTCCACCTCGTATTGCTAGAGGATAGAAGAATAAGGGGAGACATGATTACCACATACAAAATTCTCAGGTGAATTGACAGGGTTAGATAAATGGAGATAATTTAACATGTGTACTCACACAAGGGGGGACAAGTAAAAACTGAGTACACAAATGAGCCACAGATACATTAGAAAGAAATTTTTCAGTGTCAGAGTAGTAATAAATAGAAGTGGCGTGGTGGAGGCAGATTCCAGTTTCAAATGTAGATATGATAGGCTCGGAAACCTGTACACCAGTTGATTGACAGTTGAGAGGTGGGACCACAGAGCCAGAGCTGAAGCACAACTAGGTGAGTGTATACACACACTCGCTCTTCACCAACAGGTTATGTGTAGGAATTTCTATGGCTTTATTACCCCACGAGTGAAAAAGCATGCACTTTTGTCCAATAGTGTGGCTTGTTGATCTTGATGCACAAACCCAATGTACCTTCTCGTATGCCTGTCAGTCGGGCCAGTCTGTCTCCATCCATCCACCCAACCCGTCTTGCCCTCCACCTGCTAACCCCGCCTGCCTGCCGGCAGTCAGCCACCTACCCACCCACCCTGCCAGCCATCCCACCTGCCCACTCTGCCCATCTACCTGTCCACCAGTCAGCCACCAATCCATCTACCCCACCTGCCTGCCAGTCTAATCCATCTACCCACTAGCCAACCAGTCTACCTGCCCAACCCCCTCTCCTGCCTGCCTTCCTGCTAACCAGTTATCCATCCATCCAGCCAGCCCACCCACTTACCAGCCAGTTATCCATCCAGCCAGCCCACCCACTTACCAGCCAGCCCACCCACTAACCAGCCAGTTATCCATCCAGCCAGCCCACCCACTTACCAGCCAGCCCACCCACTTACCAGCCAGCCCACCCACTTACCAGCCAGTTAACCAGCCAGTCAGCCCACCCACTTACCAGCCAGTTATCCATCCAGCCAGCCCACCCACTTACCAGCCAGTTATCCATCCAGTCAGCCCACCCACTTACCAGCCAGTTATCCATCCAGTCAGCCCACCCACTTACCAGCCAGTTATCCATCCAGTCAGCCCACCCACTTACCAGCCAGTTAACCATCCAGTCAGCCCACCCACTTACCAGCCAGTTATCCATCCAGTCAGCCCACCCACTTACCAGCCAGTTAACCAGCCATCCAGCCCACCCACTTACCAGCCAGTTAACCAGCCATCCAGCCCACCCACTTACCAGCCAGTTAACCAGGTAGCCAGCCCACCCACTTACCAGCCAGCCATCCAGCCAGCCCACCCACTTACCAGCCAGTTAACCAGGCAGCCAGCCCACCCAATTGCCAGCCATCCAGCCAGCCTACCCACCATCCAACCTGTTGCTCTCCTAAATATGACTAAACAGTTACCGACATTTTAAAACCTCTGGATTTGGCTGAGCCCTGGATTTAATGACCTGGGTACAGCCCCATATAGGTCCTCCCACATAAATTCACCCATGCTCCTTGCACTGGCACCATTACCACAGCCACCACACAAATTGGCATTATCATACGAGTCATAAATGAGTATTTATGACTCGTATGGTTGCTTCAGTAAGATTGGGAGATGACACGGGTAGTGGTGGTGGTAATCCTGGCAACGGCAATGACCTGTGAGGCTACAGCATGTGTGGCGCTCACCCTGTACAGGACACGCTCGCTGTATTGTCTTCATCCATGTCTGTATCACTTTTATCGGATACTTGTGTTAGGTCTTTATCGTGCCTTGATTCCTCGATACAGTATCGCTATCCTTTCCTTCTTCAAACAATACTGTCCCAATTTCCCCTTCAGACAGCGATCTTTCAACACAGGGGATTGGGAGCTGGAGGCACATGCATCAGCCATTGTTGCTCAATCAGAGCTGAGCCTACCTGCGGCCCAAGGGGCATGCTGGAAATTTTTTCTATATGACTGCCGCTCACTGGAAACCTCAGGCCTCCATCTCATAACCAACCCACTGCGTGCGCATTTTGAATCTTACTATATCCTAACATCGCTATGAAATCGAGCGGCACACTGACATACTGTGTTTTGTCAAGTGGTGCAGTAAAGTGGTTAATAAAGTACACTATTTTAACCCCTGGGCTGCTCAACTGTTAATAGCTGACAAACCCCATGGTGTGCAAGAAAACAAAAATCACCCCAGAACTACATCAACTCTCGTATCAGGAACAGTTGAGGGCCACAGGACTAACCACACTACAAACCAGACATGACAGGGCTGATCTCACCAAATCCTTTAAAATAATGAACAAGCCGAAACGTATTAATCCAGACCAGTTCTTTAAAAGGTCAAATGTAACACATACAAGAGCTAGGAGCTTCAAGCTCCATGAGCCATAATGTAGGACAGGAAATGTTTTTTCACTTGTATGATTATAAACCCATGGAACAATGGGAAGCCTTTGACAGTCTGGCGGCTTTCTGTCCCCATTGAGGCCACTAGAGATTTTAGCCCCTGGGTAAAGTATATGCACATGCAAGCACTCAATTCACCAATAGATCATGTGCTGACGCAGATGTACACTCACATTTCATTAACAGCTTATGTAACACATCTTTAGCTTCCGACTAGACATGCCTATATATATAATCACTTCTCTCTTTATGCCATAGACTGTCTCATGCTAATTATAGTCCATCGTTCTTCCACCATCCCATTTTTCTCTCTCCACATTCACTTCTCTGATAATTCTTACAACCTTGTGTATTTTTATCATTAAATATAGTTTGTGTTTTCAGGAATAAAAATTATGTGGGATATTGCCTTTTTTCAGAGTCATGTTGAATATGAGGATACTAAGTTTGATATTTGGAGAGGCATTATCTTTTCCATAAATATAAGCTGATAAATTTCTTCTTTTATATCTTAAATTGACTGAGGCATATAAAGTAACTTCAATTCACATGTGTTGCAATAAGAACTTCACTAATGAATTTTAATGAAAGCCTATATCTGTGTAAGGATAAATTTGCTAGTTTAATTTTTCAGGAATTAATAATCCAGCCAGTGAAGTATGCCCTGGACCACTACCGAACACTCAATGAAGCATCCAAGAAAACTTCACAAGAGCTAGCGATGGTTCAGTCACCAGAGGAAGAACAACAGCCTCAGAGTCCAAATAGCCCGTTGTCTCAAGATAATACAAAAAAAATAGTTCACAAGACAGAAAGCTTTCACAGTCTGGGGAGTCGAGCATCGTCACGAGCCTCATTCTATCGCTCCAATACTGTTGACTGTGGAGATGTTGAGATAGATGATGCCAACTTGACAGAGACTGAAGTTGACGTGAGTGAAAGAACATCTAGATTCAAAATTGCGACCGATATTCATAAATCGCCTTCTAGAAGAAATAGTTCTGAACGCCGCAACAGTGTAGGCGGGAGGTCAAGTTGTGAGAGAACCATATCTCCCAGAGCACTGGAAGATCGACTCTTGCCTCATGCAGAGGCCAGAATTGAACCTGAAGATAATGAATCACTTCCCGAGAAATACGAAAAAGAATCTTCTATATTTGCACGTCTAAAAATTTTCTCTGAACGTCTCTCAAGTGATAGGGATAAGAATCTCAATGGTTCGGCTCCTTTTGGAAAGGGAAGCACGAGGCATAAACAAGGTGGTCTGCAGGGTGTGCTCAAACGAACTAGAAGTAGGTCCGAGCCTGCAAAAGACCGACCCCACAGAACGTTTCATATAACTCGACCTAGAATTAGTTTCGGGATAAACACCCAGAAGCCACAAAGTGAAGAAAACATGTTGAGTTGCCATGAGAAAGAGATTTCAAAAGAAAAAAATGTAGAGTATGTTTCTGATGAAATTCCTTCAACTGGTGAAATCAAAACTTCTACCTCCTTCGAACTTTTAGAACAAAAAAAAAAGCTGTGCGTGTTAAAAGATGCTCAACTGTCGCCAACACTTTCAGAAAAGTGTGCATTATCCTCGAACTCAATTCTTAAGAATAAAGGGTTCAGCCTTTCTTTAGACGTACTTCCTCGAAAAAATGGTCGCTCTAGGAGGCCCAATGGTGATGAAATTCAGACTTCTGAAAACACCCCAGGTGGTTCAGAAGATGACCTTCTAGTGGAGACAAAAATACCACAGGTGGATGAAGCCAACAGACACAATCAACATCAATCGGTGCTCAACCAAACCAGAGGCATAAGACAAACTGACAAGTTACCTCTCGTTTACTATGATTCTCCAAAGAACTCCAAAAAGAAGCCCGAGTCTGCAAGGTACTTACTATTCAAGCCATTCTCCCTTAGAAAAAAATCTCCAACTAAAGATGAAGGGATAAAGCACAAAGATAATGACTCCCACAGTCCCACTGTAGAGAAATTATGACACGTGGGAATATGTTCATGCATTTAAATTTTATACTATAATGACCACTGCAATCCCAGCTACTTTGAAAGTGTTTCAAGAACCTATCAAGCTGTATAATATCAAACTCAGTGGTAGTTGTACTAATGTATAACATTAGTTCCACCTTACATGTTTTTCTTAACAAAAGCCACATGGTTAAGTATGACTAGCTTTGGATTTTCCTGAAAATACATGTAGCAGACCGATTCTAATGTTATCTTACAGGTAGAGCACATTTTAGAAGTTGGATAAGCCACAGACCTCAGGAACAACTACTGTATTCGGGAAATACATAAGAGACTGATAGATTCATAATTTACCACTGATGCTTGTCAATTTATTTGAATTAAAATCAGCATAGCTGTTAAATTTGTGTTCTGAATGCAGTGTGAAACCTTTGGTGTATTTGACACACAATTATGCTCGCAGGACTCATCTTATAATTGCAGTGGGAAATGTCAGGGATTTCATGGGATATAGTTTTACTTTTTTACGCATTGGATTATATTTTCCCTACATATCAAATTACCTCTTTAAGATATAGCTCATATATTGGTGTCGTGGAGAATCCTATGACTGAGCTGGACATTGGTCATACCAGATCACAACGTTACTGTCACACACTGAGGATTCTGAGCCATGTTATGTATGTGCCAAAAGTCTCGTTACTACCTATTATATATCAGTATTTTTCCAAACTTTTGGATACCTATGTATATAAGACGTATAGAATTTAATCTGAATAAGATATTTATAATTAGGTATTGCAGAATTCTACAAATTAGAAAACAAGTTTGTATGTCTAGGATGTTATATTTGTGCTTTTATTCATATTGAAAATTAAAGATCAATATTTTTATTAAAGTATACTGTGTATATATGTAATCCAGGTGTAATCATGTTTTCCAGTGTCTTGATATTTTATTTTCTGTACCAAAGACAAATGAAGGCTAACTTTCTTGTCTCGTGTTGGGAATGGAAGCCACAGAATTTAAGTGTGCAATTGTTAGAGGCTTTGCTAAAGTTGAGAATGAGTGAGTGTGGAGGTGTTAGTGTACCATGATGATGATAAGCTACAGACATTTTGTTTTAACCAGACACTGTAAAAACTCAGTGGAAGAGTGAATGACTCGCATTCATATTACCCTACAGTGGTTCACTTACCTCATGATTGCTGTCCTGAACGGCATTTATTTTTCCTGGAAATCTCCATAAGTCTTTTATTGAATCTTAAATAAAACAAGTGGGGTATTAGGCCAACATGTATAGTTTTGAATTCTGTTTCATTACAGTATCTTTGTTTCTGAATTGCATGGAGTGATTAGTTAAATTGTCAGGTAATGATTGTAGAGGAATATTATGTACCCTCTTGCACCATTTGAAATCAGGAATGTTGTCCAGATAGTTCCTAAATGTTGGGGTGTAACCTGTTGTTTAGAGAAACTGTTGATGCTTGTTCTCTCACCAAGTTGGTCTTCCCTTATCTGTAGAAAAACAAATGTGTTTGTAATTTGTTTAAACCTCATCTAAAAAAAAATTGTTTTATGGGTTTGTATAATAACCAGTTTCCTTGATGTTTATATATTTAATGGTAATATCAGTGTTATGTGAAAAAATTATGAAAACTATTCAGCAATTGTTGTTGTGCTGAAGATTAATAAACTTATTCAGTGAATGAAATGAAAGTGTTTAGTTAGGGATTTTTTAATGTTATGAAATTGAAGAATAAGTGTTGTGAACAATGCTAGATAGAATGGAGGATTTTACTACCATTATCCATGTGAAATGTAGCGTGCATCCTGTAGTAGCCTTTCTTAACACGACAAATATTACTGAGCCCTTGGATATTATTAGTGCTTACTAAAGACCATACTAGTTCATTGTACTTACTAGTTCTTGTGACTCACGACAGCCACACTGCTTTGGTTGTCATAGAGGCAGGTTCTCTATATTTACAGTCATTAAAGAATTATGTTAATGTTGTCCTTAATGTAGACCGTAGGGTAGGTAAATTATTGTTAATATTGTGGGATGACACGTATGGTCTTAGTTAGCATTGCCATGGCAAGAAGTTAAGCCTTTATATTCCTTTATGACCAAATGTACCCCTACATAATGTACAGATGTGTAAAAAATATATAATTTATGTTTTTTATTCCATGTTTTAAACCTTACAGCAAAAGAGATATAACTACAGTGGTACCTCGCATAACGAATTTAATCCGTTCCATGTTTGTCATGTGAAACGGACGTCATACAAAACGAGTGTCCCCCCATGTAACCAGTGTGATGCACTTTATTTATTTATTTATGCATATACAAGAATGTACATAAGGAATGTGAGGATACAAATATGATAATTAGTCTTGTAAAGCCACTAGCACGTGCAGTGTTTCGGGCAGGTCCTTAATCTAAGAAAATTTTAAGGAGGTAAATACTTGCAAAATTTATAGACAAAAAAATGATAACAGATTACATGAAATGAAAAAAAAGATGAGAGAAAATTGTAGGTACAGTATATTAAAGCACATAGGTAGCTAAGATTGATTGCAATGACAGCTTGAATGATAGTTGACAAAAATTGGTAGGCACAATACAGCAGAAACAATATAAGATTGATTGCAATGACAGCTTGAATGGTAGTTGACAAAAATTGGTAGTCACAATACAGCATATGGCTAGCACATAAAAGAAGACAGCAATGAACACAATGATAAGGTTGTTTGATATTACATAAAAATTAGGAGATTAGGTAACACTAGGTACAGAGCAAATTTAAAGCTCAGTGTAGGAAACTAAGAAGATGAAGTTAGGTACTTTTTGGTTTTGCTTTTAAATAAGGCAAAAGTTTTACAGTTTTTCAATTCACTAGGGAGTGAGTTCCATAGACTAGGTCCCTTAATTTGCATAGGGTGTTTACACAGATTAAGTTTGACCCTGGGGATATCAAAGAGATTTATTTCTGGTGTGGTGATGTTCCGAACCTTAATGGAATCTGACCCATATATCAATCAGGTCAATCCATGTGTTGCGTTTCCAAAAGGGTCGTCCATGTTAGAATCGGTGAACGCCCTAGTAATATTGTTGAAAACATCTTAATAACTTATTAAACCAAAGGTCTTTTTATGTCAGAAGAACGGCAGAAACTGGATCTATATATGAAAACTCTTTCAGGACAAAATTTAAAGTAAAACTAAAGATATTTGTAGTTGTATAAAAGTTGCATTTTTCATCGGTCGTAGAGCCGGAAATCTGCAATATTCATCTCAGAACAATGCTTATTTCACGCAGAATCGTTAATAAACGTAAGATTTTTATACGTCTCAAGAAAGATAGAAACATAATCTTCATTTTAAATGCCTTACCATGGGCATATTTGTATTTAAAGCGAAGATACGTGTATTTTTCTAATCGGCGAGCTCCGATCCTGCACAGATCGAGCAACGGAGTAACTCTCTCAGAACAATGCTTATTTCACGTAAATTCGTTAATAAACGCAAATGTTTTTATATGTGTTGAGAAAGATAGAAATATAAGCTTTATTTTAAATACTTTACCATAGATATATATAAAGTTCAAATGAAGATACATGTCTTTTAATAATCGCCGAGCTCCGACCCCGCACAGACTGATCGACAGAGCAACTCTCTCTCAGAACAATGCTTATTTTACGTAAATTCATTAATAAACACATATGTTTTATATGTCTCAAGAAAGATAGAAATATAAGCTTCATTTTAAATACTTTAACATAGACATATATAAAGCTCAAGTGAAGATACATACGTTTTTATAGTGGCATTCAGTAGCTTGTCGGTCATGGAATGCAGAAGCCTACGCACTTGCCAATATAGTGTGTAATTAACAAAGATACGCTTATAAAGCCTAAAATATTATATGCCTTCAGAAAGACAGAGATATGCTCGTTATTGTGAGTGCACCAAAGGAAATATATCTTGTTGGAGGACAAAGATATATCAATTCTAAAATAAGTTTCGACTCTCGCTCGGGCGAGAGATAGCGCGACTCTCGCCCCATCTATTGGAGATTCTGTTCACCTAATGACCCAAAGCTACTCAAAGCCTCCTAGCATTACTTAAATAATGAAGAAATATGGTATATTTATTCACTATAATGTTGGTGCTTAATGCAGAACACGAGAAAACATATATTTACTAAAAAATAATATACTTCCATTATGAAATAAGTAAATATGTGGCCTCATAGGAAGTCAACGGTCCAGGTGTCAATGTTGTGGAGCGACTTATCCAAGATATATTGTTGTCTGGAAAGTGTTTGTTGGCATATCAACCTTCTGTACACAGTGATCCAGTCGTCGCACTTCTCTCCTTAAATGATCGCAAATTTAGTTTATTATATTAACAAGTAGAATACGTATTTCTAATAATATCTAACATAACTAGCCAGAAAATATTTAAGACTTATTGAAAAATACATGTCTGGAAGTTAAATCGACTTCATAGAACAATAGTGTTGGTCTATACTAATCGTTATTCGTTAGTATGCGTTCGCTACTTAAAACATTTACTGTACTGATGTAAAATCTCCCATGTCTCTTCGCACATGGAACACCGAACCTTACACACTCTCTGATATATTGTTTAATTAATAGAGATTCACTAATAAAGCTTATAATTGTATATTTCTGCTTCTCTGATGACATTAAAAGCAAAGATATATGCATTTTGATAGTTACAAAGACAGCTCTTTAACACGGGTGGAACACGAACAAGGGGAACTTAGTACCCAAATGAGCCACAGAGATATTAGAAAGAATTTTTTCAGTGTCAGAGTAGTTAACAAATGGAATGTATTAAGCAGTGATGTGGTGGAGGCTGACTCCATACACAATTTCAAATGTAGATGTGATAGAGCCCAATAGGCTCAGGAACCTGTACACCTGTTGATTGACGGTTGAGAGTCGGGACCAAAGAACCAAAGCTCAACCCCTGCAAGCACAAATTAGGTGAGTACAACTAGGTGAATACAGCTGAGGGGCGGGACCAAACAGCTGAAGCTCAATTCCCTACGCATAACTAGGCGAGTCCATAGGAATTACTGTTTGTCGTGGCGCCATCTATGTTTTGACAGCAGTACTACTAATGTTCCCACGTTATGTGATGATCGCTATACGGGTGTTGCGGTCAGTTGCTCTTCTATATATGTTTATGGACAACGTAGGTGATTTGAGGCAATTTGCGGCCAGAGTGAAATAGTATCCACGCGGTGAGTGATGGAGGAGGATATATACTGCTGTGTACTCGACCAGCGGGTGAGAGGTAAGTTATATCGAACAATTATGGGGAATAGATGGGTTATTTTAAGCGTAGAATGTCAGGTAACCGGTAACTACACAGATGGGGTAGTGTTTTTTTAAGTCTTTATTTACTAAAGTGGAACATTACATTATGCCTTTAGCTGAACAAGTCTACTGGTGGGGGAAGTAGAGGGGTTTTATGAAAGTATTTTACCTAAATATTTGTATTTGGTTAACTAGTTCAGCCGTTACCAGGGAGGGTGTTCCTTAAATCTAATATAAAAATTCTAGCCGGACAAAGTGATTAAATAAAGAAATTGAATAGAACGAAGTGGTTTGCCAGGGTGCTTAACATTTAGTTTAGTTCACTTACTATGCAGCCCATGCTTAAAGAATGCAAGTTTATCATATTGAATTTACCGTAGTTTTACTGCATTTAATATACCGTTTTTACCCTATTTAATTATGTCGGGTAAAGGCCGGTCGTGGAAAGTTCCTAATATAGCAAGTTTTAAAGGAAAAATTTGAGTAAACTTTAACGCTTAAGTTAGTGACCAATTAGCTTAGTCTATTGTGAGGAAAGTTACTAGAATGTAACATTGCAAGTGCCATTTCTCTACTCTTTTTGAGAAACATGACTAGATACATGAATCGTATAGTTTTATTACTAAATGTTCATGGATTAGGTTGCATAGTTGAGGAAATAGTGATAAGGTTTGTGATTTTGTGTACCTTGACTTCAGCAGAGATTTTGATAGTGACGCAAAATTGATAGGGGCTCGGATCATTGGGAATGCTGACTGAAGTTGATTAGGTCATGGCTATACCAAAGGAAATTAGTATAAATGGGGTTAAGTTGGGAGAATTGTTGTAAGTAGTGCCTAAAAGCTCTCCTTGGACCTCGGGTATTCGCAAGATTATGGTTAAGACTGCAATAGTTGCAGAATTGGCAAATAAAAAATACCGATGCCCTATATAGTTTTTGAAATGGTTAAGACTACCAGATGCAGTTTAATGCTGACAAATGTAAGGTTAGGGGGCTAGGTAAAGATGATAGATGGTGTAGATTGTTAAGAGTATTAAATTTGTTGCAGGTGGTAAATTGTCCCCGAGGTGGCACTGCTCTCCAGCCTGGGATGTTGATTGGTTAGTCTTCAACTGCCTCCCAACATGGTAGTGAGGTCCTGAGCTGACATGCAGTGAGGAACGTGGAAAGTTTCCTGAATTGGCACATGGTATGCCTCCCTTTCAAACCAGCAGCTGGCACAAATGTTCCAGCTAACATCAGAATAGTGGATGAAGCCCACACTAAAATGTAAGTGGTACAGTAAATGGACACCCCACCCCCTCTTGACACTGAACAGTTGGGGGGGGGGGTTATGTTGAAATTGTGAAAATTGTAATGTGGGGCATTAGATCTTAAACAGCATAGTTGAGGGTGTTTTATTAATAATTTTAATGAAATATAAATCTTGTTTAGTTAACATTAAATGTTTGTTAAATAAGCTTTAATATATAAATGTATAACGCTTAAGGGTAATCATGAGTCAAATAAAATGGCAGGAAAATTTTTGTTCTAAGTGATGGTATTTTTCCCTTGAAAGTAAAAAAAATATTAAATGTTTACTTTAGCTTGGTTTTAAATCTATATAGTTTTCCAGAATGTGGTTTGGAAAGTCCAGAAGTCCCTCTGTCAGTTGGAAGAGTTAATTACAGAATCAGGCGAGTTGTAGTAAAGGTTAATCTGAATAGATTTGCATCAAAGTAAAAACATAGTAATAACTTAAACAATATAGCATTGGCTAAAGATAAATGTAAATTGGCATTGAAGTGCAGTTGTGGATAGTTTCTCGAATGACATTTACTGAAACTTGGCAAATTGATGCCATATATATTTATATTGCTAAATTAGATCTTTACTACTGCTACTAGAATATGTAGGAAAGGTAAATTCCTTAAAGAATTTTTTTCCATCTGAATTTGTAAAGTACTGAATGCTAATTTGAAAAGTAAAGCAAGATTGGCTTTAAATCTGAAATTAATTTGTTGAAATATTTTTCAGGTGAAAGTGATTATGATGCATAGACTGGCTTGGAGTGAGGCTCCTTTACTCTGCAAAAGTGGGTGAGTTTGAATTTGATGTTTTAGCTATATCAATGACCTAATCTTAATTCTCTTATCTAGTCCATTTATAGGTGTGTAACCATGTCCTACTGTTACAACCCACAGGGATTGATGCAGTTTGTACTGATCCTACCCCATTTCATAAAAGGGGACCAGGCAGTCCTGCAGATTTTCCTGGCTTGGCTTTTTCAGAGCTTTGCTCTACTACCCATCTAATGGATGGACTAGATTTGCATAGGTTTAGGGACCCTTAACAATGGTTACATTGTTAATTCTCACAGGGCTTGTTTGCTGAATGGGTGGATGCATCTAACACTTTAGTGCCTGGCATGCATTGTACAGTGCTTTCAGTAAAGCATATGTACAATGTGTTGATGGCACTAAAGTGGTGGATGTAATGCACCCATTCAGGGAACAAGCTCTGCACTGAAACCAGAGGAAGGGATAGGCCTGCTGAGCCTATCTTAAAAGATAGGATGTTAGGATTTTATGGGCTTGTTATTAGGCATTGGTGATAATAAAAGTAGTGTCCCTGTTTAATGTTTATTTTTCTTTTACAGGTGATTGTCTCTGGAGTTGTCTTGGCCTTTTGGATCTTCTGTTCATCTATTAGCATCTGTCCCACAACCTGAAACAATAATAAATATTAGATGTATTATAAATACTATATGTAAAACTTATTAAATAAAACAATTTTAATAAAACTACTTTATATACCTTATCCTGAAATTATGCTGGAAATTGTTTACTACTATTGATGCAATGTTTAAACATCTGAAATTTTTTTACTTGAAAATAAATACTTGGTAAAATTTACACCTATTTGTAACTTTTACATCTTTTCAATGCACCTATGTAACAAGTGGACTACCTATTCAATTTACATAAACTAAAATATTGCAAATTAGTCTGAAATATTAAAGTGGAAGAAACTTTAGTCAATATTTTAGTTTTCATATTTGAAAGTAAATTTAAAGCTATGCAACACCTAAGCTTTGTACAAATTATGATTAAATTAACTAAAGATCATTGAAATTTACAAAACATTAGAAAAGTGACACTGAAAACCAAAGACTTTGAAGCATCTATACAACATGGTAACTTAAATTTAATCAAAGCTCTTAAATGATTTGTCTGCCAAACTTCAGATATTCTGAAATATTTTACCTAGATTAAAACCATCATTGTTTGAAAGGGCAAAACAGATTACTGTCAATTAGTTTGGTCAAATATCTGCAAGGTCCTGAAGTTATGGAATTTTTTTTTGTAAAACTTTGCTAAAAACAAACCCTGCCTAATGAACCTGCTCATTTTTTTTTAGAAATGGTAATTGCAACATTACCAAAGGCCATTGTTTTAATAGCCAAAGTACCAAATGAAAGACCAAGAAGCAACAAACAGGTACATGGTAGAAAGGACAAAAGAATGGTTACGAGGACCCTTTCATTTGTTAAAGAAATGACTGGGAAAAATGCTGTCATACCACAAGGGGTCTTAACCCTTGTCATATACATCACTGACATTAATCTAAATATTACCAACCACAAAAATTACTGATTATAACATGTTATAAAGATTATAATATTGAGGCCTTAATGCAGATCTCTAACTCTACAAATAGTAACAAGACTGGCAATTTCTTAATATAAAACAAAAAAAACCCAAGACCTTGCACGTGAGCCAGAACAATCCATATCACAACTACCACATTAAAATGAAACAACAATGAAGGTAAGGTAATTACCAAAAGAAGGCACCAAACCGGGAAGGCCATGTAGCACCATCAAAGTGCGAAATAATCAGAGGGCGCTAAATATCACCAAGAATGCCAATACGAGAACAAAAACGCATAAGGCGAACGATATCAAAAGTATCCGATTCCCCTAGAATTCTATCGAGGGACAAGTGACTCCGAGGGACGGTCGGAAAGCAAGACACACGCTCGTCCTGGAAGTCATGATATTCAACAAGGATATGCACAACTGTAAGAGAGACAATAAGGAGCAGGGCGGCGCTCCATTAAGTGACCGTGGGTTAAGCGGGTATGACCAACCCACAGCCGTGCCAAAGCAGTGTCCCACCGCCGGTTACGGTGGTAGGAGGAAGGCCACGGGGACACACTAAGTTTGAGAGTACGCAGCCTGTTACCAACCACAGAGGACCAACAACCCTGCCAACGGGGAAGAATGAATAACAGGATAAAAGTCGGAATAAGGAATACCTTTACGGGAGATGGGACAAGAACGGATAGCTTCCTTAGCGGCAGCATCCGCACGCTCATTGAAACACCAATATGGCTGGGAACCCAGCAAAACTCTACTGATTTAAATTTACTAGAAATAAGAAACAGCCAATGTTGAATCTCAATGACCACCGGATGGACAGGATTAAAGGACCCTAGAGCCATGAGGGCACTACGAGAATCAACTACAACCACAAAGGAGGAATGAGAAACCAAGAGACGAAGAGCATAGAGAATAGCATAAAGTTCTGCCGTAAAGACGCTAGCCTCCGAAGGGAGGCGACACATGTAAGTACGGTCAGGAAAAACAACAGAGTAGCCCACACCATCCGCACACTTAGACCCATCAGGGAAGATGGAAATAGAGTGGGAGTGCGAAGAAAAGTGCTCAAGGAAGAGGCTTTTCAGAATTGTAGGAGGGGTAAAGGCTTTAGTGATACAAGTCAAGGACGTACACAACTTGGGAAGGGGGACTCTCCACGGAGGTAATGAAGGAACAATACAAGGAGAAACATTAGAAATATGAACAGAAAGAGAATCCTGTAAGCGAGATAACTGGACAGAAAGTGGGAGACAATGAAGAGGAACAGGAACCACAGGAGGAGGAAAAGTCAATGCACAACAGAGGTGAGAGGAAGGATGTTGGAAGGACCGCGCAAGATAGCGAAGACAGTAGCGATCACGGCAGTCCTGAAGAGAGAGAAAGCCAGTGTCAACACACAAACTAAGGGTGGGAGTCGAACGAAAGCCACCAGAGCCGAGACGCAACCCAGTATGGTGCAAACCATCAAGATGGCGAAGAGTAGAAGGAGAAGCAGAAGAGTATGCAGGGCAACCATAATTGAGTTTAGACAGGACGAGAGAGGAGTGCAAATAGAGGAGCGTGCGCCTATTCGCTCCCCAAGAAGTATGGGACAAAACCTTAAGGAGGTTAAGGACCTTAGAGCATTCAACTCAGAGGCA
Source organism: Procambarus clarkii (assembly GCF_040958095.1). Classification (NCBI taxonomy): domain Eukaryota; kingdom Metazoa; phylum Arthropoda; class Malacostraca; order Decapoda; family Cambaridae; genus Procambarus; species Procambarus clarkii. The sequence goes on from NC_091220.1 coordinate 18,610,087, forward strand.
AGAGATATGGGCTGACCAAGACAAACGAGTGTCAAAGACTAACCCCAAAAGCTTCGCGGAATCCCTGTACACAATGAGATGACCATAAAGCAACAACAATGAAGTAAAGGTCCTTTCAGTAAGAATCTATCATTCACTGAAAGTTGCTGCAGTTAAAAATAAAAGAAAATACAAGTCCCTAGAAATAAACAAGCAACCTTTTTGACTAAGGAAAAGAAGGTAGTTATTCTACTGTATAAATCTAAGTATTCACTTAGATAACTGTATCCAAGCATAGAGGTTCCCCCCCCTTCCCTTTCAGAAAAACATCTACTTTCGAAAAAGTTTAACATTGGCCAACAAAAATGATTCCAGAACTAAATTGCCTAAAACCAGGAACAACTGAGAGCCATGACAAACACTGCAACCCTCTCCTACCCCCAAGTCTTATGCTATTTATGATCCAAGGTAATTTGAGATACTATACTGTACTTCCTACAGACGAGTCTAGTGAGAGGGTGATCTCCTGGCGATTAAATTGAAGCACGATACAGGTGTCAACGAACATCAGTCAGCCCACTTGTCAGCACAGTGGATAACTAATGACATCATAATCTGCAGTGTTGTATGCCTCCCTGTGGCCATTTAAATCAATAAAACACAGGGTTGTGGCAATGTTTACAGCATAAGGCAAGGTATAGAGGAATCCTGGAATGCCATGTAATGTGTAGTCCTTGAATGTGCTTTAGGCAACCAAATTGAATAACAACATTTCTGGTGTTCGGCTATATAATCCGACTTTCTCATTCGGTATAATGTTTTAAACCTAAATAGGAATTCACTTTAAAGGTCAATTTATTTGGAAAGTGCTAACCAGATTCCAAATTACTGAGCTCTGAAAGTACTACAAGGCAAGTTTAACCAAATGAGTGTTTGCCTATCCATACCCCCATGAGGTATGTGACAACACTGAATAAAGAAAGGGTCTTTGAGCATTCACCGTGCAGGTATTTGACATGACCAATATAGCCAAGTGTTAAAGATCATTCTAAGCAGTTCTGCACAATCCATATACTATCAATTAATATAATTGTACAATGGTGCTTGGTGGATGATATTTCCTATTAAAACTCATTGCACAACTGTTTGTATTAGACATTTTAAACCTACAAATGGTAGCCCTAGATATCGCACTACAGTATTAATTACAAGATGAACAATGTAAAATCAATACCACAACAGCAAAGGATGACGGCTTTTCAACAACCGACAAACACGCAGGTCTAACACCAGCCATCCCGAGAGAGGACGTCCCAAGCATGTACACCCCACAACTTTACATCACCTTTGCTACCTCACGCGAGCACGCAACAGCATGAGGATGCCATACTCCCAAACCAACTCCATGCACTTTGAGGCTTTAACAACTCAACATTTAAAAAGTTGATTTAAAAAATCAAACACCTGAATTTTTCCCTAATTAAATTTACTAGGGAAATGCACACCAAGCCATGAAACTTACAATAAAGATGAACAAACTACACACAACTGTCACCAAACTTCCACATACCACCCCCCTCTCACTCCTGCCCTCCCTCCTTAGGTGCTCTGATTGGCTGAGCACCTGAGCCACCACCACTCACCTCTTGTTGTGAGAGCCTAAAGCATGTTTGGTTGCACTTTAAAAGTTCCCGAGTGTACTCGCCTAATTGTGAGTACCGCCTGCCCGGTTCACCATTTTGTTTTTCAATCTACCTCAATTTACCCCTTTACAGTCAAATATTATGCAAAATTCTGTTTAAGACTTGTCCCTTCTTAACTTAAATAACTGCTTTGGCCATCTGCAATCTTTCTAGGTGGGTAACAATGACTCTTGAGGCCAGAAAGGACTTATCAGACGGCGATCATAACAATACGGTACACACACAAAATCACAACCTGATATACACCAAGCAGAAAATCCACTGGAGCTGTGAGGCGACGTAAACCCTTCCCCAAGGCACTGGCAGCTGCATACTCTACCACAGTATATTACTGACTTTGTAAAAGTCTTACAACCGGATTTCCCCATAAATCACAGCAAGTTTTGAGGCCCCTCCTTGAGTCAACGTCTTACGTAAGCCCTACAAGCACTCGGGTGAAGGCTGAAGCAGTTCAACACCATACGCCCCAACTTCAAATACACAGTTGAGAGGCGGGACCAAAACGTGATTTTCTGTGTGCGCCTGAAGTTGGGGCATACGGTCTTGCTTCACCCTTCACTTTACCCTTCACCGGCGTACTTCAGGGGCTTTATTTAATACTTGGACTGGCTTCAGTAGGGCCTCCAGACTTTCTGTGGCTTCACAAGTGTCACGTGAATCCCCTGCATAGCAGTGGAACTGCCTTTTCCCTTCACCTTCAATGCCTCTGCACTGAAAGTATACATCTACACCAGCCCAGAAGTCATCAGTCCTGCCACCTCTCCATACCCCCCAGGGCCTGGCACGGCCTGGTACGACTCAGAGGCAAGCCGGGCGCCACTGCTAACTGGCAGTTTGTCCCCACAAACAAGCAGTTAGCCGCCTTCAACTGACAGTGGTACAGCTCAACACAAAGGTACCGCCAGCCACAACGAGCAGTTTGCTAGTTGACCAGATGTCCACCTCGTGTTGACACTGGATGAGTCATCACCGCCGGACTATATAAAGAGCGCTGCCTCCCTGGAGAGGCAATCTCTCCCTTAGTGCTCTAGGATCACCTTCGTGTCTCTAACCCGTCGTCCGCTTCCAGCCAACGTCGTGTGACTGATGCCATGGTGGTATGGTAGCTGTCTTCAGAACACCAGTATATCTTCATACTTTTATTCATTGCTTATAGTTTATTTTTTGCATTTAAGGTCATACTAACTTGTTCACCTTTGCATTACATGATAGTCAAGTATTGTCATGTGTTATTTTTGTTCATTACTATTTCAGTAAATTGTTTAATTATTTATTTGATAATTTTCATTTGTTTCCACCTGCAACTTACACACTGCAAGGCCAATAGCAGCATTTCTTTCATTTATGTGAGGGAGAGCCATACCATCTTGGTTCAGTATAGCTGTGATACCATAACCCGTCACACAAGATATCCAGTTGTAAGACTTTTACCATCAGTGGTGGTAGAGTATGCAACTGGCAATGCCTTTGTTACAGGTTCGCTTCATCTCACAGCCCCAGTGGATTTTCTCACACATTTGAATACATGAAACAACTTTATTTGATACATTCCAAACCAAAGTACTGTACAGTACAGTAATTATCAAACCATCAAATGTGTGGGATAATCATAGTGCGCTAAATATCACTAACGTCGCCAATACAATACAATATATATTTCTCTGTGGATTTTCCGCATATAATACAAAATAAATTTGGTTTCCACAAAAATATTACAAATACAAAAACTGTAGATGAAAAAAAAGGACCTCAAAATACCTCAGATTCAGCGATGTGTTCTCACCGTGATGTGTCCGACCCCAGCGAGCGGGTGCTAGAGTTTTTGCAGGACGGGCGAGACATCGAACTCAGGAGATGCTTGGCCGGGTCTGGAATCGTTCCCAGGAAGAGAAGGTCCTATTGGTTCCTACTGACTCTTCTTGCCGATCTTTTTCCCACTTGCACGTGCTCTGCTGCAGGAGCGGCCTCCTGGTGGTGGAGGCCACACCATGGAGTGCTTCTTTGGGAGTCACACTATGGAGCACTACATGTGAGTCACACTATGGAGCACTACATGTGAGTCACACTATGGAGCACTACATGTGAGTCACACTATGGAGCACTACATGTGAGTCACACTATGGAGCACTACATGTGAGTCACACTATAGAGCCCTACATGTGAGTCACACTATAGAGCCCTACATGTGAGTCACACTATTTAGCACTACATGTGAGTCACACCATGGAGCACTACATGTGAGTCACACCATGGAGCACTACATGTGAGTCACACCATGGAGTACTACATGAGTCACACATGTAGAGATCTAGGGGTGGTTCTAGATAGAAAACTATCACCTGAGGACCACATAAAGAATATTGTGCGAGGAGCCTATACCACGCTTTCTAACTTCAGAATTGCTTTTAAATACATGGATGGCGATATACTAAAGAAATTGTTCACGACTATTGTTAGGCCAAAGCTGGAATATGCAGCGGTTGTATGGTGCCCATATCTTAAGAAGCACATCAACAAACTGGAAAAGGTGCAGACATGCTACTAAGTGGCTCCCAGAACTGAAGGGCAAGATCTACGAGGAGAGGTTAGAGGCATTAAATATGCCAAAACTAGAAGACAGAAGAAAAAGAGGTGATATGATCACTACATTCAAAATAGTAACAGGAATTGATAAAATCGATAGGGACCTGCACAACTGCAAGAAAAATGACAGGTTGGATAACAAGAACTTTTCACACTAGAGATGCTATACCGATGATGATACTTTTCAAAACGCTTGTGCTCTCTAGAGTGGAGTACTGCTGCACAATGACAGCCCCTTTCAAAGCTGGAGAAATTGCTGACCTGGAGAGCGTGCAGAGATCCTTTACTGCTAGAATCCACTCAGTAAAACATCTAAACTATTGGGACCAACTAAAGCGCAGGCGGGAGAGGTACATAATAATTTACACGTGGAAAATATTGGAGGGGCTGGTTCCAAACCTGCACACAGAAATAACACCACATGAGACCAGAAGACATGGCAGGATGTGCAGAATACCCCCGTTGAAAAGCAGAGGTGCAACAGGTACTCTGAGAGAGAACTCTATCAACATCAGAGGCCCGAGACTGTTCAACACGCTTCCACTACACATAAGGGACATAACTGGCCGACCCCTCACAGTGTTCAAGAGAGAACTGGATAAGCACCTCCAAAGGATACCTGATCAACCAGGCTGTGACTCATACGTCAGGCTGTGAGCAGCCACGTCCAACATCCTGGTTGATCAGTCCGGCAACCAGGAGGCCTGGTCGACGACCGGGCCGCGGGGACGCTAAGCCCCGGAAGCACCTCAAGGTAAGGAAGATTTCCTGAGACCTGGAACTTTAAGAACAAGAGGTCATAGATTTAAACTAGCTAAACACAGATGCTGAAGAAATATAAGAAAATTCACTTTCGCAAACAAAGTGGTAGACGGCTGGAACAAGTTAGGCGAGAAGGTGGTGGAGGCCAAGACCGTCAGTAGTTTCAAAGCGTTATATGACAAAGAGTGCTGGGAAGACGGGACACCACGAGCGTAGCACTCATCCTGTAACTACACTTAGGTAATTACACCAAGAAGTACTACATGTGAGTCACACCATGGAGCGCTACATGTGAGTCACACCATGGAGCACTACATATGAGTCACACTATGGAGCACTACATGTGAGTCACACTATACAACAAGTCACTGGTAACAGGTAAACTGCCAAAAATTTGGAAGACAGCCAATGTAGTCCCAATATACAAGAAGGGTGGTAGGCAGGAGGCACTGAACTACAGGCCAGTGTCCTTAACTTGCATTCCATGCAAGATGATGGAAAAGATTGTGCGAAAAAAGCTAGTGGAACATCTGGAGCAAAAGAACTTTGTAACACAACATCAACATGGGTTCAGAGATGGCAAATCATGCCTAACAGGATTGAGTTCTATGACCAGGCAACAAAAATCAGGCAAGAGAGAGAGGGCTGGGCAGACTGCATATTTCTGGACTGCCAGAATGCTTTTGACACAGTACCACATAAGAGACTAGTGCACAAACTGGAGATGCAGGCAGGAGTGAAAGGGAAGGTACTCCACTGGATAATAGAGCACCTAAGCAACAGGACACAGCGAGTCACCGTGAGAGGTGAGGTCTCGGAGTGGCGGGGAGTCACCAGTGGAGTCCCACAGGGATCAGTCCTTGGACCTATACTGTTTCTGATATACGTAAATGATCTTCCAGAAGGAATTGACTCGTTCCTCGCGATGTTTGCTGATGACGCGAAAATTATGAGGAGGATCAGGACAGAGGAGGATAGTATGAGGCTACAAGATGACCTAGACAAACTGAAGGAATGGTCCAACAAATGGCTACTAAAGTTCAACCCAAGTAAATGTAAGGTAATGAAACTAGGAGGAGGAACTAGGAGGCCAGTCACTGGATACCGAATGGGAGATGAAGTCCTTCACGAAACGGACAGAGAGAAAGATCTGGGAGTTGATATCACGCCAAACCTGTCTCCTGGAGCCCACATCAAAAGAATAACATCAGCGGCCTATGCGAGGCTGGCTAACATCAGAACTGCTTTCAGAAACCTGTGTAAGGAATCCTTCAGAACCTTGTATACCACATATGTAAGGCCAATTCTGGAGTATGCAGCCTCAGCATGGAGTCCGTACCTAGTCAAGCACTAGACGAAGCTGGAAAAAGTTCAGAGGTATGCCACTAGGTTAGTCCCAGAACTAAGAGGCATGAGTTATGAGGACAGACTACGTGAACTGCACCTCACGTCGCTGGAAGACAGAAGAGCTAGGGAAGACATGATCACCACATACAAAATTCTCAGGGGAATTGACAGGGTGGACAAGGATGGATTATTTAACACGGGTGGCACACGCACAAGGGGACACAGGTGGAAGCTGAGTACCCAAATGAGCCACAGAGACATTAGAAAGAACTTTTTTAGTGTCAGAGTAGTTAGTAAATGGAATACACTAGGAAGTGATGTGGTGGAGGCTGACTCCATACACAGTTTCAAATGTAGATATGACAGAGCCCAATAGGCTCAGGAATCTGTACATCAGTTGACTGACGGTTGAGTGGCGGGACCAAAGAGCCAGAGCTCAACCCCCGCAAACACAACTAGGTAAGTACTATGGAGCACCACATGTGAGTCACACCATGGAGCACTATGGAAGGTAAAATTGAGCAAAGAGCGGGAATTAAGAAAGAAAATTGTGTGGGAAGGGGGCCAAAAAATAGGAGAGGGAAGGGGAGAGGGGGGGGGGGGAGAGAGAGTGAGAGGGCAGAGGGGAGAGAGAAGGAGGGTGAGGGGAGGGGGAAACAGCAGGGTGACACACACACGACACCACCCATGCATTACCTCCCTGCTGAGACCTACTCTCACTCCTCGACCCCTCCCCTGCATTCCCCAGCTCTCGCATACACGCTTTATTCACTGACGCTCCATCCTTGGTGGGGCGACATCTCCAGTATGTTTGTGTTATGCTGCAATAGTAATACCTTTAGCAGTTTTATGCTTTACCGTTTATACCTAAATACCTTTTATCACCTCAAGGTGATCTTTGTGCAATCTCCTGGTAAACATCTCTGATGCCATCTCCTGGTACTCTCAAATACACTCTTTATTGACCACTAATGTTATTCCCTGGTGCTGCCTCTTGTACTATCCCTAATAGCAACAGAGGTAAACAAAATTCTGGTAATTCCTACTGTTGATCAGGTGGCATGTCTGTGTGGGACACAGTTGTGTCCCACACTTTGCTTCCTTCACACACACACACATACACACACAACCTAAATACACCCGTTCTAGCATGTCTGGTACTGTCTGTTGATTATCTCTGCTTTGCCATTTCCTGATAATGTCTAGCATTGCCAGACATTATCACTGGTATAGTACTCTATTTAGTATTGTCCATTAGTGCTATCTCTGGTACCAACTATGGCACTATCTCCTGATGGTACTGTCTTGAATTCTATTACAGTACATGCCCATCTCTCACATTGTCCACAGATGTTATGTTTGTCACTGTTCACTGGTGCTCTCTTTCTCTCACAGTAATTACCTAAGTGTAGTTACAGGATGAGAGCTACGCTCGTGGTGTCCTGTCTTCCCAGTACTCTTTGTCATATAACGCTTTGAAACTTCAAGTTTCAAAGATGGTTTTGACCTCCACCACCTTCTCGTTTAGCTTGTTCCAACCGTCTACCATTCTTGTTTGCAAAAATTTATTTTCTTATACAGGTATTTCTTCAGCAGCTTTGTTTAGTTAGTTTAAATCTATGGCCTCTTATTCTTGAAGTTCCTGGTCTCGGGATTTCTTCCCAACCAATTCTATCAATTCCCGTTACTATTTTGTACGTAGTGATCACCTCTTTTTCTTCTTTTATCTTCTAGAATGTTCTTCTGGTACTGTGCCCCATGTGTCATCTTCAGTACTGTTTTTGGTACTGTTTGCACACCTGTATACAATTTCTTTTTTATTCTCAATATAATCCCTCTATGACTCAGAACTATTAGTTCTCATAATATATTAGTTTTCATCAATGTTATTATATTATAATATTATTATAATACAGTATTATATTATTATTATATTATATTATAACATGGTATTAGTATCTCATCTATGAGAACTATTAGTTCTTATGGTCCCTCTGGTACTGCACCTGGTAAGTACAGTACTTTTCAAAACAAAAGCACTAAGCCAGTATGCCTAGCAGCCTCTTGTCCACAACAACAATAAACCATATAGTCCTATGTAACTAAAAATTACATTACACATAACCTATCACTCAAAATGCCTATACAATACAGAAAAAAAAAGAAACATATACGTTTATGCACAATGAAGGAGTGAGATTCACCAAGGGTTTTAGTTCGATATCTTTGACTAAAAGCAATTATTGGCAAGCAAATTTACCTATTATTCGGAATATTGGTGAATTCTGTGAGGGAATATATGACAGGCACTGCATCCAGTTCGTCTCTCTGGTATTGTACCTCTGGTGATACTCCATGATATGATTTACTGATAATGTTTTCAGCTTACCACCATCTAACATCTGAAAATATTCCCTGACACAGCTTCCCATTAATGAGATGTGGGCTATTCCCTGGTCCTCTGATTAAGGAAGTAACTGGTAATCTTTCGTAGACATCTCAAAAATTTCTACAGTTCATGACGACAACATTTTATATACATTTCCTTGCACTTGTTAATACACTTTCACAGCTTTTGATGAATTCTAAATTAGTTAATATATATATTTGTATGCCATAGTTCATAAATTATTATAATTAATGTTAATTTTGAAAAAAAAAATACTGTATTGTACATTGCTGCTTTTCAAGTTTAATTTTAAACTTAAACTACTCAAGTTTTGCAGATTAAGGGGAAGGTCTGTGATACTGCAGTGTCAGATCAAGTAGTAAATAATTATCAGAAGTCAGTATGGCTATATGGAAGCACTGTCACACTAGTGTAAATCACAATAGTCTCCTTTTAACTCCTCACTGAAAATTCATTCTGTAAAAACATTACAATGAATATAAACAAATAAAAATTTGACAAACACATTAGTTGAGGGGTTTTAATTACTTTCTTACTTTTGACGGCATACGTAAATTTTGTAGTGACTGGCTGTGAGAGCACCGTCCATAAAAATGGTTCTAGCCGTCCCTTGATCCCACTCCCTGCTGAGAGAGGAATATGTCCCCCCCGTGGGAGTGTAAAGAGGCACATACAACTGAGAGAGGTAGGGAAGGCGTGGCTTCCAGAAGGACGAGGGGGAGGGGCAAAGGGGGCGTGGCTCCTGGCGATGCAATGAGAGAACGGCAAGGGGGCGGAGCACCCCACAGAAAGGCAATATAAGGCAGAGGCTGACCGTATCATCGTTCACAGTTGTGTCCCACACTTTGCTTCCTTCACACACACACATACACACAACCTAAATACACCACACCCTTGCTTTCACACACGCTGCAAGATATTGGTCCTTCAACAGGATAAGAAAACCACCAAAATAGGCCTAGTCAAGCCTACTAAATTGTTGTGCCCTACTCTATACTTTGGGAGAATGGGCAGGATCTCATGGGTGCTAGTGGTGATGGGAATGGCCAGCATGGGTGTTGTGTCGGGAGACGAATGTTCCCTCACACCCGTCATCCACATCCTCTCCTATCAAGGCTGCACCTCCAAGCCCATACCTTCCTTTGCTTGCCAAGGCAGGTGTACCTCCTATGTCCAGGTGAGTCAAAGCCCAGTGTTTTACAAATGTTGCCTTGTAGCGATGCCACTTAAAAGCCAGGCCTTCATTTGCACAGGCATTACACGACCTGATAGTAACATGGTTTCACTACTCGAGTAAAAACAAGATAATTCCTGTGCTAAGTTAGTGCCACATTAGCTTTATTCTTGAGTAGTTTCAGTTGTGTCTTAATAACAGGGAAGCTCTACTTCGGTATTAGTTAACTTCCAGCACGCCACTAATGCCAAGCTAAAACTAAAATATACATCTTAATGTCTCAAAGACACTAAGGAAATAAACATGTACAACATTTAGGAAACAAAGGTAATTACACCGTAAAACCAAATAATAATCATAGCATTCAAAATAAAATCAACAAGCCAAAGTTAGAGAAGAAACAGAATGAATCAGACATACGTAAGGACACAATCATACAAACTTGATTACCAAGGCACCAAATAATATATAATAATTTGTTAGTTTACCAAGGTCAGGAAGTAAACTGCAGTAGATTAAAAGACATACACAACGTGAACAACTACTTACAGGTGTCGGGGAGTAAGTTGTGGCAGACTGAGAGGTCATGCATGTGCTGCCAAGAGTCTGGAGAACGCGAGGCTTCCGTCATACTCAACTGCCCCAATGCCCGTAAAGGTGAACCCAAACAAAAGAAGGTAGGTTATGAGTGCACAATTCTATATATGTAAGCAGTTTTGTTTTGCAATAAAAATATAAACCCTCATGATTGCAATACTGTACAAGTCTTCTAGGGGTAATACTGCAAAAGTATAAAGCCAGAACTCTTTCCTTTGCATTCATTAATCTACAAAGTGACCCCCATAAAGCCATCAGAATCTACAGCTCTGTATTGGTGAAACTTAAAGTAAAAATCAGCTATTCATTTATAGCAATTTTGTTCCCAATGTCTGATACTGGCAATGTAGTAACTAACATTCAGAACATGAAAAGCACTCCACAGCATCACTTAAATTACCCTTTACTGCGAGAGCTTGGTAATTCGATTCCAAAAAACCTGAATCTTCAAGTAATCCGAATGAATTTACATTTTTTGATTTTTTAACCCTAATAGGAATTTGGCTAAAAGTTTATACCAAATCAGAAACTAACACAGTATATTCAAATCTGGGTGTTTGACTTTTCAACTCGAATTGAAATTTGGGTTACTGTGATATCTACTAAACAAAAACCCAAATAAATTTGAATGTGTTCATTTTGATACATTTGCCAGTAATAAAGTCGGGTAACTTGAATACCCAACTAAAGCAAATGGTGGTGCTTTTTCTTAAAAGTCAAAAGATTCATTTAATTATTCCTAAGGTTTGATTGTTTTTGTTTTTTTACCACATCTCTTTCTTGCTGAGCAACTTTCAATAACTGATGGGGTGAATTAATCTTGTAGGGCCAATATGTAACCTAGATACTATATACATGTTTCCCACTGCCTATTTTGATGACATAAGATATGCCACAAATTGGTCCAATTTGATAGTACTGTACTGTACATAATCTGCTATTTGTAATGTCTGACTATCTACCTATAATGGCTACAGAGTGCATTATTAATTACTGTGTAAAGCTTTAAGAAAGAAATTCACTTCTGAGAGATGGGTTAGGCATGGACAGTTTCTATAGCAGTGGCATCTGGGAGGCTGGCTGTCTTACATCTGCCAAGATAAGGTGTTAAAAACAAGACTTACATAGATCCAAGTTCACACTACAAACTCTTACAGATCACGGGTCACTGGTATTATATAGTATGGTTCCAGGATGTAGACATTCCAGGTTTGAATCTATCTTCATCCATTATTAAGATTTAAAACAACATTTAGCTCTAAAGCAAAACTTCCTAAAAAAACTGCTTGCGAATGAGACTACCAATTGTATCTCCTGAATCATGATAAGCATGAAGAAACTTGCTTGCAGTAACTTTTTTTTTTTATATCACCAAAGGTCTCAACCCGCTCCCCTATCCATCCACATAATTATTGCATTAGAACTTTTTGTCATATCTACCCTTAAGACTTAAAAAGACTACTTTCTAACAACTTCAGTTAAAAACACTTTGGTGTCCCAATGACGCAATCTGCATCATAAAACTAAAACGCGCAGAGTGGGTGATGATGCAAATGGCATCGTGCATTAATTTTTGCTTAGTCTTATTAAGTATAAACATTGAGTGAACTAGTTTAACATTGGGTTGTGTGCTCACCGGGAATACTCAGCCTACCTTCTGGTGTGATTCAGGTGGCCCGCCGGGTAAGCCAAAGTGTTGATATTTTCACAAAAATAAAAGTACACAAACTCGGCAACCAATTAAGAACTACCAGAGGACACTTTTGAATATTCTACAGAAATTTATGTGATGCCTCACTACCTTGTAATATTTACGTGATTTACCCGAGGACCTCTACCACTAGTGGCCTCGACGAGTATACAGTACAGTACGTACTTACTCCCATCCTCGAGGTGTTCCCACATACCCAGTGTTCCCTAATTGATTAGTTGATATCAAATGTCAGACACTTTTAAAGAGCATCTATATATTTGGTCAAAATAATTGCTCATGTTAGTGTGCTATAAAACGGTGACCATGTAAACAGACAAGACTGAGGAAGACATAGATAATTATCCAGAGAAAACATTATGCCATTAGGGCTCTATAGCAGTATTACAGTTACAGGTAAATATTAGGTACAGTAGTTATACATCATTTAAGATGCTGATGCAAGAGCAAAGGAAATGAAGTTAATTGTATTATATGATTCACGTGTGCGTGCCTAATAATATCTTATTTAAGGGAATCTATGGAGAACTAAATCATCTTGGATATCTGGGTATTTGACAAGATGTGTAATTTTTTGTGGAATACAACAATTAGAGGAATAAGAGGCAGGTTCTTTTTCCATCAGTTGACCACAAGTCGACCTAGAATTGTCAACAAGCAAGCTCGGTATGTTTGAAATGTTAATAATTTCATGATACGAAGACCATTGGGAAACATTGCATTTGATTTAATGAAAGATTATTATTGGATAGAGCCATCCTTTGCACTCTCCATTTAAAAAGACAACATATTATTGGGTAGCGATCTGTAGGAGTAATAGGCTCTGTGATAAACGTGCATGTTTAAGTAGCAGTTTTAAACATCTAATCTGCCGCTTAATACAAGTCAATGTACTGATAAAATGGTACCAGTACTGTGCAAGCCAAACTCCAATTAAAATAAATAAGATACAGCCAATCTGGAAGTTCTGTACCAAAAGAGGGATTAAAAAGATTCAATAACCAGCAAGACATTTGTGGTCAACAGTAATGGTAATTGACATTTGGTTTCAGAATAATTAAAGTATTTCTAGTGACCAATGAGGTAGAGAAGAATTATGCAGACCAAACAGCACTAGCAAGAAAGCTAGGAAAATAATCATTACAAATTGCCTTCCACTTTTCCCCCCAATGTAGTGCTTCCATGAACAATCTATGATGTGGAAAGTTACTTTTCACCGTCAGATAACATTCAGACATGCTACATAGTTGTGCACCAGTTTCTGTATGCAGAAAGCATTTACTAACCATTTCTCTCTTCTAGATCCTGACCCGGGCACCCATTGACTGCATGTGTCGGCCCTGCACTGATGTGGAAGAAGGCACTGTTCTCGCCCAGGAGATTGCCAATTTCATCCATGACTCCCCTATGGGTAATGTGCCCTTCCTTAAGTAGGCTTCTCCCTCTAACCTCAAAGACTTCCACTACCTCACTTCTATCCCCCATCCCCTCTTATATGGAATGTATACTATCTTCTCGTCCTTCATTTCATCCCGTCTCCGCCCGCACCAAATTCTTTTCCAACCCTTTGCACCATTTCCTATTCTATCCTTCAAAGAGGTATCTTGGTAATCAAGACTAATGGAATGCAGCAGCTGTGAACGGTGTGAGGCAGCAGCAGAAAAACCCGAGATTGCAGTACAAACACCAACACCAGCAGCAAATGGTAGTGTGTTGCTGAATAACACCGGTAGCCACCTACCACACATCAAGGCAAATATACATACCTACAGAAACAGCACTGACAAGTCAGCCTCAGCTGTCCAGTCAGTCAACATTACCACAGTTCTCAGGAAAAGTAGAAAATGGTTTAGGAAATAATGTCAACTGTTTACTTAATTTATGTTGCATTGTAATGTGTTGTAAACTACAAAGGTGCAGGGAGGTCTTAAGAGGTTACCTTGTTCAGGTCACCAACAGGAGCACCTACTGTAGTTGTCAGGTACTGTGCACTGTTGAGCTAATGTGCCTGTAATGGCATCATTGTTAATAATATAGTCATTACAGTCATTTGTTCTTTATTAACCCCCCACTAATAACCTTTATCAATAAACATAATATTACTGGTCTCTTGGCCATTTTCTGTGTGTTCAATGCTGTAGCAAATTGTTTATTAACCATTTAACTTGTTCATTTCAACTTTAAAGTGTTCTAATTCTTGATTTGTATCTTATCACATCTTTGTACATGTGAGGTAGATGCTGCTATTATGAACAAGGATGATGGGTAATGTAAAAAAAAAAATAACTTCCTAGTCCAACCTTTTCTATGCTCGAATTCACATGCAAAAGTTCTTCATAACACATCCCAACCATTTTTGTTACTTAAGTCACATTTATTAAACACACTCCTTCACCTTCCACCACCAACTATTTTTTAGCACAATCACTTAACAGCCTCGCATCAATGCAATTATCAACTAGTGTATGTAAATCTCTGCTAAACTAACATCCCACCAAGTGTTACAAGATGCGCCAAAATAACCATATACTATTGTATTCCAATTCTTTCTACACTTCTCTCTTTTTGACTTTGTGCTTGCGGGGGTTGAGCTCTGGCTCTTTGGTCCCGCCTCTCCAACTGTCAATCAACTGGTGTACAGATTACCGAGCCTACTGGACTATCATATCTACATTTGAAACTGTGTATGGAGTCAGCCTCCACCACATTACTGCCTGTTCCAGGAATTAGCATTCCACCTGTTAACTACTCTGACTACACGTTTTAAGTGTAGTCAAAAGTGTTAACTACACTTTTGCCATGTTAACACACCTACAGGTATTCCTTCTTACTGCTAATAAAAGAAAAATTGAATTGCTCTTATGTCGTGATTTTACCACAAAGTATCACATTGTCGAAATATTATTTCGACAATCTGACTACCGTGACTGCTACGTGGTATCCAAAAACTTGTCCACAAGCACGGTGGCAATGCTCTATTCAGGAGAGAAAATAAAACTGCTACAAGTATACAGAATACTTGAAGGGTTACTTATCTGGCTCACTTAAATGTGCACAAGAAATCCTAAAATAGAACAGCTGTAACGAAGCATTAATGGCTACTAAATTCTTTCACCTAGCTTTTGATACTAGGAAATTAACCAGATTTAACATTACCACAATAACACACACTAGTAACACTGTTCTATCAATGCAGTCTTAATAAATTTATGGTACCGTGCTTCACTAGAGCAGCTCGTCACCAAATGTAGAGGAAAACGCATCGTTACAAAAAGGATTTATTAACAACGTTTATAAAATCCACAAAATTATTTTTCCATGCTATTTACTTATTTGTGCTACAGTGAATGAGAAAATTCAAGAAATCTTCCGTCACATGCAAGCAACTTTCACTTTACGTGGAAGAAACTGAAGGCAATATAAACAAAACTAACCATGTTAGCAGCCTTATACCAAGAACTGGTCAAATTGCCATTACAATAACAGATTGTAGACATACTAGTTTCTAGGCAATTTCTTGAACATTAACAAAAGAAATGTTAATTATTCAATAAAATATTGTCACCTACCTTAAGTATGATACACTGCAAGTAATTCATTAGTGGAATAAATTACCATAATTAAATCTTGACATTTAATTTGCTGCAAGTAATTTACAGTCTATCATGCACTGCCATAATACTTCAAAATAATTGAAATCATTAACACAGTTATTCGTGGCTTCAGATTTTCCAGTACACTGTCTCCGTTAGTTCTTAACCTAAATG
This sequence comes from Procambarus clarkii, assembly GCF_040958095.1. NCBI lineage: Eukaryota > Metazoa > Arthropoda > Malacostraca > Decapoda > Cambaridae > Procambarus > Procambarus clarkii. The sequence continues at coordinate 18,626,120 of NC_091220.1, forward strand.
CCTTTTCACAAAAATAAATAGTAGGCACTAGCCTCTTCATCCTAGTTTCATCCACATTACAGTTCACCTCTCATGTATTTAGGTTTTAGAGTTTCAATTCTTTTAATGTAATCTCCCTTCTCCAAGCAGTCATCACAAGACTCGTCCCAGTCGTTAAGTATCTTCTTGAGGTCTCGCACCTTCAGCTTCTTCAAGTCTACATTCTTCAGATCAATCTGCTTTTCTGTGGATGAAAAGCAAGTTTAGGAACAAAAACCAAAATGTGGAGTGGTAAACATGTTACCTACACACATTGCAACTTTTATATCGATATGCGCTACAGCCTTCATAAATAACGTTGCCAGTTATTAACACTTTTGTCCGGTAACGACGCAGCATTGCGTCATTTTTTTATTATTTTCATTTTCATACCTGTATAGTATGAAACCAACATGCTGTGCAAGAAAAACCAGCGCGACAAACCAAATACTGGACCTCTAGAAACGCAGACATGACAATAGTACCAAATTAAAAAGGTGAAGACCAATGAATGCAGGGACTAACCTAATGCCAACTGGACTGAATCAAACCAAAAAAAATCACCGAATAATAGTGCCTCGACCCCCCAAAAAAATTAAAATGCAAAATCCATTAATGTTAACATAGTGGCATCTTGTTCATTTAAAATGGACAAATTCTTTTGAAAATGTACAGTGAAAGATGGCAAAGCTTATCTCAAAATTAGAAATCTCCCAAATGAAAAGTAAAACTATTTACCTTCTCTAGATAGGCAAGGAATAAAGGGGGGAAAAAGGATTGAAAGTGTACAGTTGTATGTAAGGTTATATAACAAATGTATTCTTTTCTGGATCATACAACGGGTTAAATATATAAACAAAATATAACACGTAAACATGGATACAAGACAAGCTTAGCTTTGCAAAGTCTTGGGTAAATACCTTTTTGGCCACCGAACTGCGCAGTGCCTCGAGGCGCTTAAATTCACTAACGGAACTATTATAAAAACAAAAATATGTCCTTAACAATTGCACCATGAAGTTTTTGCCAAAACCCGGTGCGCAGTGTGGTTAGAAACCAGAATATATAAGCAAGGAATAAATACCAGGTTGCAGACGATGTCACAATATCACGGCTGAAGACATTATAACCAAACTACAACTCTGAAGACGGAGAAGCGACTACATATCAGTCCTTCCTGGACACTATCATGTCTTGTAATGACTTGATAATGGTCTAGGAAAAATCAAAACTGTCGCTTCTCCATCTTCAGAGTTGTGGTTTGGTCATCAAAATACCAGGTTACAAGACATGAGGTCATGTGGAAGGTTTAAGCAAACCAAGCAAACCAGAATTTTGCATAACAAAAGGAGCTGCCTCCTACGAATCGATAGGCTTTCAAATTTTTCTAACCATATTTTCATTCATTCGGCATTACTAAATCTCATCAAGCTGCTCTCAATCTTCAGAATTACAGTTTTATACCAAGACATCTTTCCAAGATATTTTCATTCCTTAGTTTTCTTTGTCCATCCTTACACCATTAAAGTCATCTCGGTGCCCTGTTTCATAGATGAAAATTGTCAAGTTGAGGCATGTCTGCCACATACACAATTACAGTACTACCATTCTGTGCAGACCTCTTGGCCAATCTTCCTGTATTCATCCTAACCAGGAGTTTCATTGTCCCAGCCCCTTATCCTTTCTCCAATTTACTATACAGTGACACCTTGGCTTACGAATGCCCCTCTATACGAACTTTTCAGGTTACAAGCCCAATTTTTTTGTAAAATCCAAATCGGGTTACAAACTTTGCCTCGGAAAACAAAGTTTGTTGATACGTGTATGGCCGACCTAGCGAGTGGTGGTACAGCAACCGTGCCTCAGTTTACCAGTGCTTCCCGCTTAGTGACAATCTTGCCTGAATTCTTTAGAGAGAATTTCAGTGTTTTAGGATTTTTGGGTATTTGAACATAAAAGTTATTATATATCTCGTCATGGGTCCCAAGAAAGCCAGTGGTAATGTTCAAGCCAAGAAAACATGAGAATGGCCACAAGGAGCAGCAACAAGAGGCAGCTGAGGAAATGTCTTCAAGGGAGGAGGCGGCGGTACAGACTGTCCCTTCCTTAACAAATAGAAGTGGTGTAGACTGTGGGAAGAAATGCAAACTTTTGTTGAAACGACTCGTCTAGCTGAGCAAGCTGTAGTAGGCTGTTGCATTAACCATTTTTAATGGCACTGGTGATGCCTCACTACAGACAAGTGTTACAATGTAGGGAAAACAATCCTTATGGATAGATTTTTTCAAGAAAATCGAGTAATGAGCCACAAGCATGTCCTAGTGGTGTGCAGGAAAAACATGCCAGAAAGTGTACCCCAGAGAAGTCATCACTGCCTGATGTTATGATGGAAGGGGACTCCCCTTCCAAACACTAACACCTCTCCTCCTCCCTCTCCCTCACCATCTTCCATACATCAATAAAGGTAAGCAATAACTTGTACATACTTTAGTACTGAAGATTTGGGTGAATTAGGTATAAAATTTACTTTGAAGTTAATTTTTGGAGGGAGTCTGCAACCGATTAATTCAATTTACATTACTTCTTAAAGGAAAATTTGCTTCGGTTTACGAATTTTCGGTGTACTAACCCTCAGGGTACGGATTAAATTTATAAGCTGAGGTACCACTGTATTCTTAACTTCTGCACAAATTCTTATCAATTACACAGCGCGTAAAATATTTATCACACCGAGTTCCCTTCTCTAAACCATCATTATTGAATAACCAATGAAAATGCACAAAGTACAATACCACCACAAGTCAGTCGGCCAATTAAAAATTATAATGATCACCATGAGCAAAGATCACAATACTTCTTCAAAAAAACAACAAACCACTATGAACGGAAATGATATTTCATCGAGTATGCTTTCGAGATTACTCGATCCATGATGCAGAACAGTAACTGAAAACAAGTGAGAAAAGCAAGCTTAAGAAAGGGAGGAGGGGAACAGCATCTCAGTCGCTGTCTTCTAGTTACCATTCTACATCTTTAATGATTGTAGTAATCCTGAAAGCATGCTCAAATGAAATATCATGTCCATTCACAGTGGTTTAATTTGCACGACTACATACAGTATATATTTACCTAGGGCGAGAGCACACACACGTTAGACCAAAGACGTCAATGTAGAAGATGGGGGGGGGGGGAAAAGTTGTATTTAAATAGCGATATTGATGTACTAGACAAAATGCTTACCATATCTGAGGTCACAAATCTGAGCATCCATCTTCTTGAGCTTCTCGCAAACCTTCTCCATTGGCATTCCCCAAGACAGTGGTTTGGACATTTCTCCCAAGATACCGGTAGCAGATTCTTCCAATCCACCAATATAGTAACAGAAGCGATTTTCTTTACCTAAGAATTAAAATGTAAAAATTTTAGTAAACAAATTAAAATATAATACTGTAATTATATTCAAAGTAAATATTAATTTACAAGTGAAATTTCATTAAAAATGATTAAACTCCATATCAATTTATTATAGCACATTTCTTTAAATCAAACAAAGCTTTGAATTTTTAAATGCATTACGTACATTATTTTACGAGACTTGGCTCTCGGAAGATGGCAAGCAAAAATGACTTACCCTTCGCTTCTTTACATGTTACTCTGAATTTATCTTCAATAATTTTGGGACTTGACCTTTCCTCCTTAGAGAGAGTATCACTGAACTTGCCCAAGAAGGTTATACACACTGCAGGAAAAACATTTTCAGAATGAGGGAATAATTCTAACTTTCCTCCATAATATTGCTTATGAGTACTGTATTATAGAATCCTATTGAATTACCAAATAAATGTAGTGGAAATGTACAAGATTTTTATGTAATTAATGACAACTATTCAGTTTTCTTTAAATACTTAAAATAAATTGAGATGTTCGAGTACAGAGTAACCTCATTTCAGCGAACTATGTGACAAAACCTGATCCACTGAAGTGAGGGATTTGTTGCAAGTGGAGATTCCTTTAAACGACATTTGTGAGATTTTTTTAGCCAAGACAAATGCACTGCTACGGTTATCTAATGTTACTTCACACTACAAAAATCATTACGAATGTGATTGGCAACCCCTAATATGACTCCAGTGATACCTTAATAAAATTTCCCATGCCCTATGGGCTAATGTCACCAAGCATAATTTTAATTTCAATCTACCATATGATAACTTTCCCACAGGTCTGTGAACTCGGGGGCCCTATTTAGGCATATCTGCAAATCCCCCACTTTGCCGAATTTCCAAATACTTGTTTGGCCAAGCAGGCCAGTAAATCCAACCTGGAAAGTGTGTTGCAGCCAGAGATTTACCAAATCCAGGTGCACTGTATGTACCTTATTAATTAAGGTTAACAGTGGCATCTCAACAATGCTGCCAAAACCAGCAGCATTCAGCAATAGCATACACCCCCATGGAATAATATAAGTTTCTAAATGTAAACACACATCACAACCGAATTCTGGTCTCCGTCTTCCCGGGGTACATTGTTCTAGGGTTGGTGCTGCCACCTGGAGGCAACTGGGGGGCAGTGACCACCTGGAGGCAACTGGGGTGGCAGTGACCACATGGAGGCAACTAGACGTCTGTTAAAAATGGCTTTGGCAGTTATTGTGATGTAGAGTAGTTCTTTTAAAATGAGGTTAATTTATGAATTTTACTTCAACAAGGGATTTTCCCAAGAAGGATGGGAGGGGAGGGGGGGGGGGTATTTGTGTACGCACAGAAATCGATTACGTGATATATATCAATGAACGTGTTATATATCAATGAGAAAATCTACTTTGATTTATCAAGTCTGTGATGGTAGAGTATTGCAGCCTTGGTCATCAGTCTGAGCCCCAGTGAATTCTCATTTATGCACATGTTACTACTACCTGGCTGCAGTCAGGCAGGTAAACTGTCAAGCCAAGAAATGCCATTGCAGTCTCCGCTACCAAGGAGGGCTTGGAAGGACTGTTTTTACACTCGTCTTCTAAGTGGCCACTCGAGCAGAATGATATTCTCTAGAGCATTCAAGTACTACAATGACCTTTCAGGGGACCACTCGAGATGTGCCACAGACACTGGAACCAGAATGAGCAATAGCTAACTGCATTAGTTTAAAACTAGTGGAAATTATTAAGGGGAGCAACCAGGCAAGATAGCCCTCTTGCCTGGTTGCTCCCAGGCAAGAGAGTGCTTGCTCTCTTTGTAACCAACAAAAATTCTAACTAACCAATTTAAGTAAATTTACCAAAACTAGACAATCCACTATGTAATACATTTTAAATCTCTGCAAGAAAGTGGGAAAACTGCTACAATTAAAAGCATTATATATATAATAGGATTAAGTAATTTTATGAACTATAGCAGATGGAGGGACTAAAGGCAATATTAAGTAGCAGCTTTAAAGGTTTATCAAAGGGTTATATGAACCAATAATGGAGACAGGAAATTATGACCCCCCAATAAGGTGGTCACTTGACAGTACATAAATGCAACATTTTATATAGCTTAGTGGCTGACAAACAATTGTCCAAATGTAACACAAACCTTCACATTCATCCAATTTAAGTGCTGCAGCAACAGAAATGCATGCCAGTAATAATGCTGTCCCCACGTGCCAATTCATCTGTCAAGGAGAAAATATAGGAATAATTTCACCAAAAAAATTACATTAAATTAAAATTTGACAGGTACAGTATTTGACAGTTTATACTATAAATACCTGTGATGGCTTTAATGTTTTTCAACTCTGACCTTAAAATAAATTAGTCTTATGACAGTTGCTCCTTCATAATAAAAAACTGTAAAGTAATTTCAGAGTTGTTAGAATGCACCAGCTCACAAGAACACTTAGATTAATGTTTCGGATAAAGAGTAATGCCAAATATTAAACTACTGTATTATTACAAATTCTTAGCAGCCCTAGTTTTTGGCTACTTTACATGAAAATGAATAAAATCTCAACATTCATAGGGTAATGTATGCCATTTTAACCAAATCAAATACCATGTCTTCTTACAGGGCTATGGAGAAAGGAAAAAAAAGGAAGTACAGATTGGGGAAGGGGGAAAAAAGAAGGGAAGCTTGCACACAGGAGTACAGGCACATTGCCGACGAGTCTCGATAACGTGTTAATAACGATTACCAAATCTTGCCAGAAGATGAAAAGACTATCAAAGGCTCATCTGGTGTGTGGTTTTGTCATTATCATTATTATTATTATTATTATTGTACATCAAGTCAAAGGACAAAATACTGATGCATGGTGTCTCGGAAGCAGGCAATTCATTAACCTACAAAGTCAAAAATACTGCTACATGTCAATTAAAAAAAATGACTAAATTGGTTATTTCATACCAAATAAATAAACCTTTTCAACCCGACCATTTTAGATTTTCATGGAAATTTGGTACGATGGCATCAAAACCTCGAGCACTCCGTGATGCCCGACATTCACAAGAGCCAAGTTGCAGCACCGTCGGTGTGTAGGTCTTATCCACTACCACGAACTATCAATTACACCACTATTAGAGATGCAGCGGTCCACGTATACAGTACTAGTCCCCTCGACCCCCTAGTCCCCATGACCCCCTAGTTCCCTTGAACCATAAGCCTACATCACACAAGCTCTAGTAAGATCGAGAAGCAATGATACCAAATGAAAATCTTCGAAAAGATCCAACTTCGTTAGGAATAGGAGCCCCCGTCCCCTTAATAAAAATTAAATAAAAAATTACGAGTCGAAGGCTGGCCAGCTTTGGCCTCACAAACAAGATTTCACATCAAATTCAATACCTACGTACACAATATAATCAAATTAAAAGCTAGATATGAAACAAACGGAGCTAAACGTACCAATAACAACATTTAACAAAAAATAATAATAAATTGAGAACTATTGGCAGTAAATAAAATATTAGGCAGAGACGTTATAAAAAAATATAAAATTATACGAGTACATATAATACAACTGACGACACAAGTCACACCTCTACCACACAATACCTCCAGAAACACAACCACAAAAAAAATTAATGAATGCAATAATAATTTAATATTTATTTAGCAACACAATGGGGGAATCAGGCTCCCTCTCGACCACTTCCCACCGCGGGTATAACAGGTATAACCCCGTCAAATATACCCACCGTGAGGTCTTAGGAGTATGTGTGGTGTGTGGCGAGGCTGCTGGCGACGGGTGAGGTGTGTGTGGAGAGGACGAGGCAGCCAGGAGCAGTGAGAGGAGCCAGGAGAGGCGAGGCAGCAGCGGCCGCAGTGATGATTCTACACACAGTTGGCGACGTGTGATTGGTCGCTTCCCCCCCGGCCTCCCTTCCCCCACCAGCCACTGTTGCTCTCACTTCCCCGCCACTTCTCCAGCCTCGGCTGGTGGGGGAAGGGGGAGAACTGGGGAGGGGGTTGTGGGGAAGGGGAGAACTGGGGAGGGGGTTGTGGGGAAGGGGAGAACTGGGGAGTGGGGAGAGTGTTGTAGGGAAGGGGGAGAACTGGGGAGAGTGTTGTAGGGAAGGGAAGAACTGGAGAGAGTGTTGAAGAGTGTTCTCCCCCCCCCCCTCAGAGGGGGAGAACTGGAGACATTCATTGATGGGAAGAGGAAGAGTTTGCAGGAAAGTATTATAGGGGAAGGGGAAAAGCTGAGGAGAGAATTACAGAGAATTTGGCGGAGAGCATAATTAGAATTAGGAGGAGAGCATAATTAGCCAGAATTAGAGAAGGGAGAAAACTTAAACTCGGCTTAAACTCTGTTAAAAGTATCTTAGGAGTTTGCATTATGTACTATATATATATATATATATATATATATATATATATATATATATATATATATATATATATATATATATATATATATATATATATATATATATATATATATATATATATAAAGGCACGAATAACAGTAATTCCTTAATTGCATGATATTATCTTCTTCTGAAGCACATAACATCAAATATATACATGCTGTTCTTCAATTACAATTTACCCTAAATTTACAGCAGTGAAATAACGTTAGTTGATGCATATTTACCTGAATTTGCGTTATTATTTGTTTTGTTAACAAACTCTATACTGTGTCTAGCTCATTAATTACATAACTTGCTAAGTCAAACGGCTTGTTAAAATAGCTCATTAAGCGCGTGTGCATACTTCCCGCTCCCATGGCGAATAATGAATGATAAACTAACTGTCAACTAACTAGCAGTCCCCGTGGCGCAGTGGTAAGACACTCGCCCGGCGCTTTGCGAGCGTTTTGGCCTGGGTTCGTATCCTGGCCGGGGAGGATTGACCGGGTGCCAATCTTTAACTGTATAGCCTCTATTCACCCAGCAGTGAATGGGTACTATATGGCTATGCGAATGGCTATGCGTGCTAGTGGCTTTACAAGACTGTAAAAACTCCTGTATAAATAAATAAATAAATACAATAACTGTTCATTTACCGGTGTTGTATTAAAGTGGCGGGAACTCAACCAAACTGTGTCATCTATGAAATTTGTTGATCTGTCATACAGCATTTAGGCTTAACCATTATAAATAAAACAAAAAAATATAAATATAAATAGATATTTCTATGTCAGTACTAAAGTAAATTCATTTATATATTAAACTACAACGAATAAAAAATTCCGCGAAGGTTCAGCAGGAGCTGGACAAAGTTCCCAGAATACAATGGTTATATATTATGTTATCTGCTCAGGTTATATAAACTCGAAGATCATTCTTTGTATCATTAGTTCGTGAACATTTATTTTGTAATGGTAGATAAATGGAATTCATTCAGTAGTGAATATTTTGTATTTTTTGCAGCAAATACTTCCTCAGCAACGTGTAAAATTTACCCGCAATATATCAGTGTCACATAACTGATAACAACTAAATTAATTTTCATTTATTCAAACCAAAAATATATACATTTAACAAATGTATTAGGTAAATTGAATATTTTTTCATTATTTGCAATGTAATGACATGACATGAAGTGAAGTTTATTAAATGAATGTCGTTTTCAGGAAGCTTTTGGCAGATGGCTCATCAAATGTCAACAACACAGGATCTTCCCACAGCCGAGGATGTGAAAATGTCTTTTGAGGAGTTAAGGAAGCGTGCCCGGCAGTTAGAGAGTGAGATAGACGTGAAGTTGGTGTCGTTCAGCAAGATAGCGGCCAGCTATGGCACAACTGTAGCCTCTGGCACCAAGAGCGAGTCGGTGCCTCTCCTCTCTGGTGACCAAATGTAAGGCTAAATATTGAGTCTTTGAAGAAAGCTTTCTAATTTGTCAAACTATTTATCGTTAGGTTATTCTGAGTTAGGTTAAATAAGGGTGGATTTAGCTAAATTAGGTTAAATTAAGTTTTGGTTAAGTTAAGAGTCAACTGGGTTGTAATTAATTGGTCGTATTTGGTTCAGTTAAGGTTGGGTTAGGTTAAATTAAGTTGGGTTAGGTTTTTAAAATCTGTTGGCAAACTACCTTTAGTATGAAGATTCGTGTGTTTGCTGTTGGTATCACAAAGGTCTGTCTCTATGCCATCCCCTACAGAAGATTAGGGTATAGTTAAATCTTATACAGGCATTTTAAAAAAGTCCTTTTTCAAATTGTAAGAACCATATATATAATCATTAGGTTAGGTTGGGTAGGTTTGGTTTGAGAATTTGGGCCTTTGAGGCAGCTCCAATTTATATGAACAATATAAATAGGCACTGCCTTTTATGAGCCAATAGGCCTTCTATACTTGCTTCATTATTATATTTGTTACAACCCTATAGAATTGTGAAGACCATATGAAGATAATTGGTAAATATATCGTGTAATGCAATTTTATTGCATGACGATTACAGCAGTGGCATAATAACATTTGTGAAGAAAATGCATTTGCGTAGTTAGCAATCTTGAAACAATAGCAGGATTTGTTCATGTGTCAAGGTAAACGCCACTACATCCTTATAGACGTATTATATACATATTAGCATCATTTGTGTAAAGCCCAGACAGTAATATTTTGTGCACTTACGATAACTGCATTACCCTGTCAATCAACATATGATGATGATAACAGCACTTTAAGGGTTAAGGATTCGTGTTTAGCAAGTCATGATTCCCGTTATTTGGTTTGCTGTCTTTGTGGTTATAAATGATCCAAATTATTATTGACATTCAGTAACTTGCCTGCCTGCTCCCTGTGTATTTTGGAAAAAGTTTTTTCTGGGAGAGCTAATTTGGCTTCTTGGTACTACCTCTATAACTCATATATATCAACAACAGCATTTTCTTTATTGATGCTGTTTATATCTGTCATGCTCACTAAACATTAGGTCATCTGATATTATTCTTAGATCCTAAAATGTTGTTTGCATTCAATGACATTTGTTTGCACCTTGTCTCCTGTATGCAGTTTAATTCCCCCTCTTCTTTCCATATCTTGAGTACTGTAGCTGGAATGTGTTGCGTGTTAATATCATGTTATTTTCCATTGCCCATTGGAAAATATTATTGATACAGTATATGTTTGCAGATTTGGGAGTCTTCTGTGAGGAAATATTCATGCTGATTTTGGTATTGTCTACAAATGATAACAATAAGATGTGATTTGTGTTTTTGTTCATATGAAAATGAGAGAGCAGTGATGCAAGGACGGGAACTGAATATAGAGCTTTCACTGTGCTCAAGCTGGATTTTGTTAGGTTCACTGTTACTCTTTTGTGGTCTCAAAAGTTCAGGTTTCTTTACAAACTCATGTACAGTATGCAGCACACTAATTTAGTGATCAAGGGTGAAAGTGAATTTTGTTTAGTGTCATTTTGTTTGCTGATAGAGTCATATATGAGAGATCTTATCAGTCAGCACCACCAAATCTTTTGTTTTTTCCCATAGTAATGGTTCTCTTCCCCACTTCTATGCACACACTAACATTGGTTACTCATCCGTACCTAACATTTCCCTATCGCTTCAATGGGCAAAATTCTCATACCAGTTGTGAATCATATGTAGAGTACATTCTCATGAGATCCCTCCATACCTGCCTTCAGATGCCCAGCCCCTTGGGATGGACAGTAGAGTAATGGTCTCGCTTCATGCAGGTCGGCGTTCAATCCACAAATGGTTGGGCACCATTCCTTCGGACTGTCCCATCCCAAATCCTTATCCTGTTCCTCTTCCAGGTGCTATATAGCCGTAATACTTTCTCCTGATAGTTCCCTTCCCTGCCTTCAGATACACTAATTTTGATATGTTTTTCTCGCAGGTATGAGACGATTGCAGTTGAACTGGAGCAGTTGTTAACAGCCCTCACAGATATAAATGAGAGAATGAATACTTGCCCCCATGGATCATCCGTTGCCACCATACATACCTTGCAACGTCACCGAGACATTCTTCAGGCAAGTCAAGAACGTGTATTCTATAATCAGTTGACTGAATCACACAAATTGTACAAACGAAACCAAAAAATTATCAAGCTGTCATAACAAGGTTTCTTGGTTGTTTTAGTCCCCTATCTGAGCAGGCTATTTTGACGCCATTGTCTGTCAGGTAAACAATATGTTCAGAATTTTTTTTTTAGCTTCTTTTGACATTGTTATTAAGCATCCAGGAAACACGAAAATTCATGTAAAAAGTACCTACCTTTCATGTGAATTGAGGTGAGGTGAGGTACCGCTTGGGAATATCTTAGTCCATTTATCTTCATTGTTTCTCATTTTATGAATTTTTGTCGTGTCCACATGTTGTGTTGATGTGCCAATAGTGGTATTCATTATGTATAAATTTGGAAATACAGTATTGTATACATATATACAAGTATGTGTAAATCACAAAGAAATTAACAGATGAATAATGTGACAACTTTTGACAACAAAGGAAAATTAAACAAGAAATTACTTAAACACTTTTGTGTGTTGATTAACATGAAAGTGCTCAAGTAATTTCTTGTTTCATTTTCGTTTGTGGTTAAACATTGTCGCATATACAGATGTGTATAAATATACACACCCTATATTTATTAATTTTAAGTAGAATTATCTTTTCCTAGATAATTAACTGTGAGAGTCACTGCGGATATTGTCAGTTAATGATTTTCGTTATTATTGTCCAATTCATTTACTATTGTTGATAAGGTTATTATAGCTGTATGGATGTAATGGTTAACCAAATGTTGTTGTCTTGGTTATCAGTTTATAATTGCTTACTATGCAAATGAGGTTACTGTGTACTAGGGACTGCAGTTATTATAAAAGGATGATTTAGTCATTATTGCCAACACTTGAATCCCAGCCAATCAAAATTTACAGCAAAGGAGTGGGTTGCAAGATACATCTTTGAGCTGTGGTAGAAGCGCACGTTTACATCTAATGAGTGTACATATTACATTTTAGGCCTATGTACAGTACTTAATCACTATATACACACATAATTGAGAAGAACATTAATTTGTCACAAACACTACATTGTGTATATAAGTGAGGCAACAAAAACATCCAAGATCATAAAAGCCCCTCTCTTCCTTATCGCTGCCAGCAAGCCTCGTATCTTACATCAACGGGGACACTGACCCCACCACCCTGCTTCCCTCAACAGCCTGTTAAATCAGAAAGACACTGATATTTTTGTTCTCTTTTGGCATATCCCATCTCATAGGCAAGATGACAATTTTGACACACTTTAACTGTAAATTATTACTTTTCTGAGCTGGGTTTGTAGCTTTAATGTAATTTTTGTCTTATGAGCATGATTGTATAGTTCACATAGTTCATGATAATTATTTCCACAGGACTATACACATGAATATCAACGCACTAACAATGCCATAAAATCAAGAAGAGAGCGTGAGCAGTTACTTGGAAATGGAAGGAACAGTGGAAAGAGCCTAGCTGGGCTCTCTCGGCGAGATCTATATCTCAAGGAAAGTGAACATCTTGTGAACTCTGAAGGGATGATAGACGAGCAAATCACAATTGCCGTGGAGACGAGAGACCATCTAAAGAGTCAACGTGAAGCATTCAAGATGATACAAACTAAAGTGAATGATTTGTCAAACAGGTTTCCTCTTATTAACACACTCATGACAAAAATCAACATACGTAAAAGGCGCGACAGTCTCATTATTGGCACCGTTATTGGTTTGTGTCTAACGTTTATGCTTTGGTGGATGTTCTTCTAGCAAGACTGCAAGTCAGTCACTGATCAAATAATGAATAATTGTAAATATAAAGCACACATTGTAAAATGTGGGCTCTATATTTTCTTTAGATTGAAAATGAGCAGCAACACTAATGAATCCACTAGACAAGCTCTATATTAATAGGCAATGAACTGTTTGTTCATCTATGGTGAATCTAATTCATGTTCAGTAATACAGTATTTCAAGACTATTTTTGAAGAATACAGAGCTAAATGATTGTAATGGTCAAATGAGACTCTACTCTGCTGCCACTACATAGTATTATTGTTGGGGCAGTGCCAGAGTGCTCTGGTTACTGACCATGACGGTTAAGGCGGTGCTCTCGGTATTGTATTGTGACATTTGATGCAATACGTCTTTGTTTTAATTTGCACTTGTGGGTTGGAATATTTTATTAAATATGCTGATTTGCTTGTAGGTAAACATCCACTGTATGTGTGTGGCCATAACTGTGCAGATTCTGAATGAGTACTAAATTTGCATCTTTAGTGCATTGTTTGGACTTTAAATAATGAAAATACAGTACAGTATCTGTTATTCTATTATCTGTGGATGGTGGTCTTTTTCCTGCTCTGCTCAACTGTCATTCCCTTCTCTCAAAGGATTATAGATGTTAAGATAACTATTACTTGCAAGTACAGTATATTATCCTGATCATACCCACGTAATTAATGTATTTGCAAGTTACTGGGATCAGTCTTATCCCAATTATTTATTTCATAAGATGTACAGAAGCTTAAATAATACATTGAAGATACTACTTTAAGATGAGGGTTCTGGACCTTAAGATTGCATTACAGTATTATTAATGTATATATATTTTTGCTTCAACATTTTAGAAACACTGTACATACAGGTTGACTTATAAAGTTACACAAATTCTATACATCATATTACAATACCATATATAATAACTCTTCAAAGGAAGTAGAAAATTGGATGTTATGCATATGTATGTAAACTTGTGTACTGTGTATATACCTGGTACCAACTGTGTGCTTTGGGATATATTTATAAATATTAAAACAAAAATGGTTGGACTTTTTTTTTTTTTTAATGAATATGCCTTAAACTACACACACACTAGTGACTTATTTAATATGTTTAATCCTTAAGTTGCAGTTATCATCATACATTGTTTCCCGGGATAATTTTTTTTTCTACCACAGACTTTGTAAAAGTTCATAAATATTTACAATTTACACACAATGCTAATGTGGTTACATGTTGATTTTAGTCATTACCTGGTTTTATTTATTTATATATATATATACAAGAAGGTACATTGGGATTGTGAGGATACATAGCATAGTAATTACATTCTTGTAAAGCCACTAGTACGCGCAGCGTTTCGGGCAGAAACCATTTTTATGAAAATGATATTATACCATATATATATATATATCTCTCGACAAAACAAATCACACGGTTGTGATTTCTGTATGTATATCTAGATTACAACTATTATAGTTAAACCCATGGACTGGATAGTGGAGCGACGGTCTTGCTTCTTGCAGGTCGGCATTCAATTCCTTGACTGGCCAAGTGGATGGGCACCATTCCTTTTCTCCATCGTGTTCTAAATCCTTTTCTTTTTATCCCTTCCAAGTGCTATATAGTCCTACTGGTTGGGTGTTTTCTCCTGATAATTACCTTGAATTACTCATAATTTTGAATTGAACATTATGTACCAGAAGCTGTGATTGTCATATCCATTTCTGGACATTAGCAGATAGGATAACAGCAAATGTGTGCACATATTACATTATATAGTAAGCCTATATACAGGACTTAAATATTTGTTTTATTTAATTTAATTCATTGTCGAGGGACAGGAAGCCAGTGTGTATTCATACACGTTAGGCTTATATCGAGGTCCTGCCACCCAAAAGGTCACATTATTGACCCCACCCAGGATGCAACCCCACAAGAAGTTGACTAACTCCTGAGTACCTACTTACTGCTAGGTGAGTAGCATTAGGTGAAAGGAAATTTGCCAAATCATTTCTGTCCTGCTTGAAATTCTCAATTATGCGTCAAGAATGAACCAGACTGTACTACCGGTACTTTGTAAGCTGTGTGTAATTTAAAGTTTATTCCACACATTCAACTATAGTGATACAGCCTTTCCCGTAAATGAGACCGTAAGCAAAAATGTATCCCAAGAGTTCATAGACACAACATCCTCCTCACCTTGCTCTCTCAATGTGTTTGATATGAACTTTTTTCTTTTGACATTTTCTTACTTTTTAGCATGCAAATTTTTTTATAATAAATTTCTTTTGCTCACAGGCAGAGGGCAAAGTTCATGATAACTACATTTAAGAGGGGTAAATGTACGAAGGTGGTGGTGGCAGGGGGGTAAACAAAAAATGCTGGCCATGTTAGGTCAACAGGCAAGAACCAAGTAATTTCGGTAACTTGAATCTTCAGGTAATTACAAAGGAATTTATGTTCAGTGTTTTTGAGTTAGCATATAAATGACAGGATTAACAGGGCTGTGATAAAATCAACATTTGAATGTGTTCGTTTTTTTGCATTTCTGGCAAGAAATTCAGCTAACTCGAATGGGATGTTGGCCCCATAGAATTCAGATTACTAAGCATAGATATAGTAATTGAAAAAAATGCAGTTTCAAAAACACTAAAGAACTATCTTATCAATGGTCTCATATCAGCATTTTCTACTGATTTGTGCAGTCAACATGAAACTAGTAAAGATGTATTCCTATTCTTTATATATGTGGTGCACTCCAGGATCAGCAGCTACTGGATAGGCTCAACTTTCAGATGAAGTAAAGCTGTGAATATATGAATGTTCAT
Source organism: Procambarus clarkii (assembly GCF_040958095.1). Lineage (NCBI taxonomy): Eukaryota > Metazoa > Arthropoda > Malacostraca > Decapoda > Cambaridae > Procambarus > Procambarus clarkii. Next base: position 18,642,178 of record NC_091220.1, read on the forward strand.
GCACAGTAGAGATGCGAGTAGCAAAGCTGCTAACCCACGGCTTTGGTTCTGCTTCTCTCTCAGCACCCCTCTCATGAGCTTTGCTGTCGTGGTGTGGGGGGGGACTCACATACAACTTCCTGGGGCTGGTTTGGATTGCCTCAGCCCCCTCTACTGGCATTCTAATACTGGTGGTTTCTTATCAAAGCCGGATTTAAGACTAATTTTGCTGGGTTCTGAGCCATGTTGGAAAATATGCAGACACAGCTGCTAAGGAAGCCATTTACACTTGTTCTATACCCCAAAACAGTATTTCTTTTTTGGATTTCTACCCAGTCACTCATTCCACAACCTTGGTAGGGTCGTTGGTCTGGCATTACAGGTAACAAACTGCATACAAAGTAATTGTCAAAGAAGGCACCAAGCTGGGAAGGCTATGTAGCACCATCAAATGTGCGGGATAATCAGAGGGTGCTAAATATCACTGAGGATGCTAATATGAGAACAGAAGCGCATAAGGCGAACGATAACAAAAGTATCCGATTCACCAAGAATTCTATAGAGGGACAAGTGACCGTGGGGGACGGTCGGAAAGCAAGACACGCTGTCACTGGTCACTGTTATGGTGGTCATCAAGAACCTGCCACGTGAAATGTAAGTAAAGGGACGACGAGCAGATCAAGACAGGAAAGGGTGCAAGTCCGAGAGTCCACATGAGTGGGCTCACCAGAATTCAGAAGAGACAGGTAAGAAGGACGAACGGTTCGAGAAGGCGACGTCGGGTGTTTGTCAGAACATCACCCCAGAGGGTATGTCGACAGTTGAAATCACCCAACATGAGCACCGGCTCTGGCAAGGAGTCCAGGAGGTGCTTAAGATCAGGAAGGGAAAGCAGGACAGTTGGGGGGGGGGGGGGAGAAAATGGAACAGACTGTACAGTATACCATTTACTCACAAAAACCCGGGCAGCAGAACAAATGGATAGGCAATGGAAAATGTAGGGGGACAAAGGGAATATCAGAATGAATCAAGAGAGCAGTAGAGTTATATGCCCCAGCAAGTGCTGAGGAAGGGGAGGGGGATGGGGGGGGAGAAAGGAATAACCAAGAAAGTGACCAGGATGAGCACCAAGCATTGGCTCCTGGAGATAAAGTGGTGATAACTGTGTAATAACCTCAGGATCAGCAAAATCAGGGTTAGGGGGCATGGGGTAAACTTAGTAAGGATGGAGGGAAGGGAGCAGGAGGACAGACCAGAGGCGGAGGAGAACCAAGAGGGGCAGCCAAGGACAGCAGCAGGAGGGGGATAGAAACCAGGGAGCGCACCTCAGCAAGGGCAGAAACCGAGAGGGAATCGGGGGCTAAAGAAACCTCCATAGCCGGGAGAGGGGAGCCGACCACTGAAATGGGAAGGGACGTAGGGATAAAGTCAGACGTGGGGAACGAGTGTGCCCCTGTACCCACCATGGAGCCACAATTAAGAGGATAGGACACTCAACAAGAGACAGGTCTTGCTGGGGGGACCCCCCCAGGGTTGTGTTGTGAGTATACTCCCCACAAACGCCACCTTAAGAACCATCAGTCCGTCAAAATTGGGTTCAGTGACGAAAGAAGGATTGACAATAAAAGCGTCCCCTCACTCGCGACCTTGGGTACCACAGTTATACGGGTGAGAGAGTATACATCTCCAAACACCTGGGCGTTAAAACAGAAGAAGTCAGAAAGAATAATCAAGACCGGCAAAAGGTCGGTGGGAAAATGACAATTAGAAAGGAGAAGAGGGGAAAAGGGAGGAGAAAAATGAAACACAAGGAAAAGATATCTGGCAAAATTGGTGAAGACAGCAGCAGGACCATAAGGCTTCAAAAGGACAGAACTGACCCGTGGAGCATCACACTCCAGCAGCCGCCCACCAAGTCCCCTCACGATGACAACGGGCCAGAAAGGAAGGGGGAACTGCACACAAAGGTGACCTATTCCTTTGGGCTTCCTCCCACTGCTGTGATAGTGGAAAACTGCTCTGAGTGTTATGTATTGGCTACACATACGTAACTCATTGCCACTAATAGAACAGCACTCTTCTCCTTACTGTTCTAACTGTATTATCCCACTTGGTTATGCACCTCCTTGAAGAATGAAAAATTTTTCAGGATGAGCATGTGTTTTGCTTTCTTAATGGCTCAATAAAATCCTTGGGAAATCTAATACCTTTGATATCGCTCATCTCGTGTCCTCCTTTTGATAATTACAGTACTTGCTCTCCTTCAGCAGGGTGTGAAATGAGAGGCCCTTACCAGACATTTGTCAATGGAGCACACTGGGCTTCAATAAAACCCAGCAACACCACACTACAGGGTAACTGTCTTGGTAGGTTGTTTAGTGAAAGAAAACCATCCTTCAATAATTCCTTTGGCACCGATTGTACTTTCTACTCTTGTATTGGCATCGTCAATGACCTCTAAGAATGCTTGAATGTTGCTTTCTTATATATAACAGATGTTTTATTCAGAATAGTGGATTTAATATGTACATTTCTGAAATGCAACCAATTTACCACACATGTTGGTCTGCCTTATGAATGTCACAGGCATTCAATGTCGGAGGGTTAAACTGCAGGTTTAACCCTCACCCTATCATATTTTTTAAATTTTACCCTTTGATTTGTTAACCATTTAATCATGTGCGCCTTGGTGTAGACTTTTTAAATAGCTGTGCAGTTCAGGGTTAATGAGGGTTGAGCCTTCTGGTAATTCAAGGCCTAAATACAATAAGCATATCAAATATTGCAATGCATTTTTTTTTTAGCTTATTTAGTGTTACAATTAGCTGTAATGAACACACACACACACAACTTTCTTGGGTACTTTAAGCCAACATTATTCACACAGCAATTCTTAAAATCATATAGATCATTTACTACTGACTAATCATTGTATTATTTGCACTGAACTTTAAAAAAAACACATAAGTTTGGTTTTGTACAAAATGTTTATTAACAGCTTTTTACTCATTTACATAATCACAATCAAATCCTAACCTAGCATTCCTCATCATGCTTCATGGCATTACACTGCCATTTTGTAAAAAATTATACCGTATGTTAAATACTGTGCATTGTAAAGATATCAAAACTGATGTACATTTTACAACCATTCATAAGGAAAAAATTTAAAATATACACTAATAGTATTGCAGCAAACAAGAAATATATATATTTATATATTGGAGTACAGAGTGGAAAAAGAATGCTGTAAATTACCTGATTGACTGCCATTTAGGCAAAACTATTTGCTTCATTGTACAGTTTAATTCAAACATATTATCTTGCACTGTATTGGCAAATACACAGTTCATACAAAGGGGAGTCCAAAAGACAGCTAAATACCCTTGACTGTTGCTCATAGCATACACTGCCTCAGTTTTTATGATATTCTCATTGAAGAATAATAACGGTCAGAATTTTACTACATGATGCCAAGGTTCAAAACTTTGATCCCTAAATTTTTTGAATACAAATAGCAAACTATGAAATGGTTAATTTATTCCAGTGTTAGGCTCATAAGGCAAAGATTCAGAATATAAGGGCTAACATGTGAAATTTACTCTATTTTCATTTTAACTTTAACTGCTTTTTAGTGCAATTTTATGCATTTGTTCCAAGGTATTTACAACAATAAACAGCATGAAGTCAGTGCTGCCATGTCCCATGTACTCTTCCCAACACATAAATAAACTGTGTAAAGGCAGAATCTCCCCTTTTCCAGCCATTATACAAAATCAGAGGCAAATAATACACTAAACAAATTGTGCATCAAGGGTTTTTATCAAATGAGTGACAAGGAGAGAGGTATCCTTGATGTGGCACCCGTTGCTCAGTAAATTTAAGAAATCCCATCGTTGCTATCATGGCATCGACTCGAACAATTTACGGTTCTACAAAATAGTCACCTATAAAAGTTACTTATGGTTCTCATGCTCAGTGTACACAATAGTACCTGAACCTATTCGGATTCTGAGGCTGCAGATGATCGCTCCTGACGTTTCATGGAGAGGAGGGCTTTCTCCCGTAGCTTCCGTTCAAGCTCCTCTGCTCCCATGCTCTCTCCTGACTCACTCTCTGTCTCCTGAACAGTGAGAATATTTCTACTTACATATGACAGGAGTAAAACTTGGGAAAATATTCTTATAGCAAACAACATAGCTAAGCATTTACAAGGTAAATAAGGAGCAAATCCAACACCACAAAAAGTCAACCGAAACTGAGTAAACTTTTCAGCTTAATTCTTTAAGCTTGAATTTCTCTAAAAATAGATATAATGTATTCAATTAAAACAAGTCAAACTAAACATGGCTCATGATGAAGCATCTTTTTCTCTCTCAACTAATAATGAGGTAAGAGACAATTACAGCCTTTTAGCACTAAATTGCTTCCTTTTCCTCTTAGTCAATTCGATTCATATATCATAGCATCTTTACACAGAGAAATCACAGCAACGTGATATATATATATCAAGGAGAAAAATCCACAGCAGCCGAGACGAGGATCACGGCTCCTGTGGATTTTCTCATAGTAATCTTTATTAAATACAACACCTGCAAAAGTGGTTACATTTTCATTTTATAGAGACTTTTTCTGGAGAAGAAACACTGAAAAATAAGATGAAACACTGAACTACTCTGAGCTCGAATGTTCTGTATCACATAAGCTTACCTCATGTCTGTGTTTCTTGTGCTTCTTGTGCTTCTTTTGCTTCTTGTGTTTCTTCTTCTTTTCCTTTTTCTTCTTTTTCTTCTCTTCAACTTCTGATAACTGTGAAACAATAAAACTTAGTCATTTCCCAAAAATAAATGCCTGTACATGCACATTAGCGGAGTGACACGTTCCCGACGGCGCTCCAAACAATGTTGTTTGTCCAGTAGTACAGTACAGGTCTCAAGGTTATGACAGTAATGTACCAACAGTATATAAATGAACACTGGAAGTTAAGAAGAAAATGAGAAATTACGATAAACTTACCAAGCAACCCACGTGCCATCCACGGTCGTTTAAAACACTGGCGGAGAGCGGCAAGGATTATAAAACTACAAGCACATTAGGAAAGACAGGAGGACACTACCAATAAACTACAAATATTTCCGTTGCAGTCAACTAGGGAAGATGCATGTCATGAAATTTTATTCTGAAAAGGGTTATAAAACCATATCTCTCTATCACAATGAGTTACCAATTTCATAAAAACTTGACCTACAGGAAAAAAGTTCAGGGCAAAGGAAAGTTGATGGGGCCTGGTTTCTTTACCACTTTTTAAAAATTAGCTTTAAGGGCTGGATCCTGGAAAATACTCGAGATGAATGAACTACTCTTTTAGACAGGTTCTAACAGTAGATCTCCATCATATAATCTGTTGAAATTAAATTTTACCCTGAAACTTGCCCACAGTTCATGGGAAAACTACATCACATAACTCCTTCAATATTACTCGGATGACATATTTAACGACTTCTTCAGACAAGTGCATTTATCATTATGAATGATATTTGGCATTTCCCATGGCATAAATAATTATGCCATGGGAAAGTTATTAAACACAAAACAACTTCATGGTTCATTTTATTTTTGAATGATCAATTCAGAAAATTTGGTAATATATAGCCAAAAAATTTAGCACTGATTAGGAAATAGGACTTCATGCAAAACCAGATTGGGACCAGAATGATATGATAGAAATTTTAGTGGTGCCTCATGCATGTAACCTGCAAGTTTAACATTACACAGTCTCATCGCTATTTGCAGAATGACAGCTGGGTGGACAGCGCTTCTGATTTGTAGTCCTGAGGTTCCAGGTTCGATCCCCGGCGGAGGCGGAGACAAATGGGTAAAATGTTTCTTTCACCCTGATGCTCCTGTTACCTAGCAGTAAATAGGTACCTGGGAGTAAGACAGCTACTACAGGCTGCTTCCTGGGGGGGGGGGGGTGTAACAAAAAGGAGGCCTGGTCGAGGACCGGACGCGGGGACGCTAAGCCCCAAAATCATCTCAAGATAACCTCAAAATAAGATATACTATACATTGTATACATTTGGTCTACATTTACACATTCTATACCGAACTATTGTACCACTAAGCAAGGTACACACACACACGCATTGTGAAGGACAGAGGGTAAAAAACCATTGGTCTTAAGATCACAAGCAGTAGGAAACAAAACCAAGTTAATATTTTATGAATAGAACACAAGCATCAACCAGCATTGAGAATAGTTGATTCTAATGTCAGGATAAATATGATGGAAAACTGCAAGAAACTGCTCGATGACTCAGACAAAATTGGATTATGGTTCCTCAAGTGACTACAAGAGTTCAACTCAAGCAAGTGCAAAGTAATGAAGCTGGGTATAGGGAACAGAAGGCCAGACAACTTATCACATGGGAAAGGAAATCCTCTGAAATCAAGATGGGAAAAAGAAAAAAATTGAGGGTTGGCATTACCAAACAGGGAGCCGGTCGGCCGAGCGGACAGCACGCTGGACTTGTGATCCTGTGGTCCTGGGTTCGATCCCAGGCGCCGGCGAGAAACAATGGGCAGAGTTTCTTTCACCCTATGCCCCTGTTACCTAGCAGTAAAATAGGTACCTGGGTGTTAGTCAGCTGTCACGGGCTGCTTCCTGGGGGTGGAGGCCTGGTCGAGGACCGGGCCGCGGGGACACTAAAGCCCCGAAATCATCTCAAGATAACCTCAAGATAACTTGTTGCCAAAAGCCCCACATCAAAAGAACATCAGCTGCATACAGAAGACTGGCCAATAAATGCACTAAGAAGTGGTCGAGACAAACTCCACAAAAGGCTTTACACAGGTTGGTACAGGAACTGATGACTTTGGATTCTTGTTAGCAGACTGAGATTTCCTTCCCATACCTCACAGTAAGCCTTACCCGCTAATTTTCCCTGAAACATCACCCACCAATTAGTTAACCAGGACTAGATTCATCAAAGCATTTACACATCTAGTTTAAAGCTGTACATCTTTTTTGTAATATTTGGTGGAAAATATTTAACTTTGCTGGGTAAATAATAATAATTAGTAAATATTACACTTACTTAACATTTTATGAGCTCTGTAGTACTAGGAGGCATTTATAACATTAAATTGGGAAGTTTGATGCTCAAACTATTTAATAAATGTAAACAAAGCTGTCATGGACTGAGAAAAGACGTACAGGTTCATAAGTACTTGTATAACTGTTTGATGAATCAGGGTACTGGTACCCAATTACTATTGGGTGAACAGAGGTGCGAACAGTTAAGTTTTGGTGCCTAGTCAATCCTCCCAGGCCAGGACTCAAATCTAGTCCAAACTGCTTGCAAGGCGTAGGGCAAGTGTGTTACCTATGCCACCAGGGACTAAATCTACACGCCTATAAACCTATGAGATGTAAGCTCATCTTCCACAAATGCAATTACGAGAGTATAAACATACAGGCCACATTCTCTTCCCATATATCGACCTGCCACCAGCTGAGCCAGAAATGTTTTGGAGTTTTTTTTCTTACCTCAGAATCAGTGCTGGTTTCCTTCTTCTTATGCTTCTTCTTCTTTTTCTTCTTCTTCTTTTCTACTGGTGAAGAGTCTCTACTGGATGACCCTTCCTCTTCCTCCTCCTCCATCGAACCGTCAGCAGAGCCAGAGTCCAGTCGCCGTCTCTGCCTCGGTGACGCTGACTCAGTAACAGACCGTGATCTTCTCTTCTGTGCTCTCCGTACTGTTCTCGCATCATCTGTATCAGAATCCTCGCTGGCAGAGGCAGGATGGTTATTTTCATTTCTGTGAATGGTATGTAAAGCTATTTGTAAGATAACTAAGTTTCAACAATAAGAAATCAAGAGCTGACTGCATATTAAATGCAAATGACAATTACCACTGTAACAGGTCTTCAGTTTCTTCTTGTTGAACAGGTGAAATGATGCTATTCATCTTTGTAGCATACTATTTTTTTTCTAATAGGGCTTCGTGTTCCTCAATGTTTGTGTTAATTACGAATGTAATATGATTATATAATTAATAGATATAGGTGGAGAAGTGAAGGGAAATAAGAGGAGAAAGTGCCAAGTCATTACAACTATATAGCACTTGGAAGGGATCAGGATAAGGAATGGGATAAGACAGGGAGATGGAATGGTGCCCAACCACTAGGATGGTCGGAGATTGAACGTCAACCTGCATGAAACGAGACCGTCGCTCTACCATCCAGCCCAAGTGGTCAAGTATATAGGTGGAGGTAGACAAATACAAACTACAGAATGAGAGAAAAAAGGATACATTTTCAAGGGGGGTTAGTATTAGGAGGAAAATCTTAATGAACAGATTACTGTATCATGAAGGATGATGTTAAAAATATATAAATTTGATACTTACTTCTTTGTTAGTTTATACTGAACTTCTTTAATTGTATCGGCAGAATAGTTTGCTAATTGCATCAGGCGACTGGCATTGCTTATGTTGTGTTTCTTGTCAGCACTTGGAGGGAGAACTGGCCCACCAGCACGTCGAGGTGACCTCGAGGGGCTTCTATGTTTCTTCCGACTTGGTGAATGTGAGGCAGAACGGCGATATCTATCAAATGTAATAATGAACAGTTACAACATTTAATAAATATAACCAGTTACAATATTTAATAAATATAACCAGTTACAAAATAACAAATTAATACTACATAATTTAAAGAGTGGTTGTAGCTGGTCAAGAGGTATCCTCAGGCCATATATCTCGGATATATAAAGTGTAAATATTAAGAGTACATGAACAAATCCACAAGGGCCTTGATGAGGGTTTGAACCTATACTCTGGATGTTCCCCAGACACGCTTTAGTCAACTGTACCACAACATGGTAAAACAATTGCAACTTTGAGTGCTACTGCCCTCACGAGGATCCCGAGGCTTCCACTGAAGTCTAACCAGGGTTTCACATAATTCCTCTGTGCACTCTGACACCGTCAGCAAATAGTTCTACCTTTGACTTACTTCAGTTCTTTCTACCTCAATACACACAGATCACAATAACATGATACAGTATATCAAATGAACAATAATATATCACAATAACGTGATATATCATTGTTCATTTGATATATCACTTTCTACGGGCTCACCATAGCCTGTGCTACTTGGGACTTTTTGTTCCAGGTAGCAAATCTTAAACAACAACGACATATCACGTTATTGTCAGTGTGTATTAAGAGTACATATTCCATTAGCTAGTGTCCCTACTGAACAGTGAACCTCTTGCCTCACAATAGGCAACTGGCAAGATTTGGGTGACTGTGTTATGGTTGTGATCTCGTGTTTCTTAAAAGGGATGCAACAGAACCTATAGACACTACACAAGATATGTTTCTGTTACATTTCAAAAGTTCATTTCAACCAAAGCAGAAATGTCAAGAAAATAAATGATCCTAAATTGTAGGATGGCCTATCAAATGCAATGAAATGCTGTATGTCCTTTAACCATTTTAAGAAAGTAACCAGATGTAACCATTGGTTACATCTGTTCACAGGGATGGCTAGAAGGATAGCTGTGTCGGTGTACTGGATGAATACCCCAGATTTATGCTGGAGTGAGAATCTGCAGGGTTGTTGATTGTACAAGTCACTAAAAGTGGCCATGTCTCCTTTGGGAGCCACGCTGACCTAGAGACATAAGTCTGTAATTACTCTAGATGGTGTAACACTTATGGACCCAACACTAACATTAGTTGAACACGCTACAACACCAACAAGAAAACTGTCTGTCGATTTGGTAAGCACGAGGTATTCAACAACAGTGAATTCCTACATGTGGTGAAGAACTCTACTCACAAGTTCGCAACTTTTTATACTCACAACACAGTGAGTACACGTGAAATATTTACTACAGCACTGCCCACTGTACAAGAGCCTAAATGAGTAGATGCCATAGGCACAATAAGAGACCACTGTACTCACCTAGTTGTGCTTGCGGGGGTTGAGCTTTAGCTCTTTGGTCCCGTCTCTCAACTGTCAACAGTATGAACATCAAGAGGTCCATGGCTATTCAATACTCTCCCGGCAAACATATGAAATATTGCCAGAACAAAGTTGGGCTTAAAAAAAAAAGTAATTAGACAAATTCCAGGAAGAAGTGCCAGACCAACAGGGTTGTAGTGGATATGTGGATCTGTGAGCCATTTCAAATAACAAACAGCGTGTTGGACTAAACCATCACAAGTCAAGCCTGGCCCCAGGCTGGGCTTGGGGAAGTAGAACTAGAACCAGCTACATATATTATTCAATTTGTATAAAGCTGAAAATAATAACCATGTACCTCTGTGGTGGTGACATGGGCCTCCTCCGGGGACTCGAAGATCTCCTTACTCTTGGACTAGGTGACCTACGCACTCTTGGACTAACAGAACGTCTTCCTCTTGGACTGGGTGATCTACGTCCCCTGAGAGCGGGAGACATGCGATTTCTAGGGCTAGGAGATCGTCTGCCTCGTGGGCTAAGCGACCTTCCTCTTTTTACATGTGGCGACATTCTACCTCTTTGCATAGGTGATCCACGCATCCGAGGACTTCCCTTAGGACTTATGGATCTCCTGCCACGTGGACTAGGTGATCGCCTGATGAACCTTGGGCTTGGAGTATGACGCCGTGGGCTGGGGAGGTGAATAATATACATACAGTAAATTAACTCTTAAAGAGGGGTTATCACCATACGTTGATGCACGAGGCAATGCAGTTATTGTCATGTTGATTTAAATTATTATTGTCTGGGTTTTACATGTATGATAATATGGATATAATAGCTCTATGTGAATGCAATGGAGTTTACCTTGACACAAATTCTGTAATTGCTCATCTCCTTTATATGCTCTCCTTATTAGAATGCTGAATAGTAAAAATTGCTGCCATACTAGCACTTGCCATACATACACACTTGCCATACTAGTATCTCGTATCCAAAATTATCCAAATAATGGGAGCACCCAAGTATTATGATCACATAAATGCCCTCACTTTTAAGTCAACATGATTAGGCTCTTGAAATATTTGAGATATGGTTAAGTAAAAAACCAGTCAATGTTAGAGGAACACACTACTTCATTTATAGCCAATATGATAAAGGTGTTTGAGATACTGAATGAGTTGTGTCATGAGAAAGAAGGGGGGAAATATGATACTCCTACTAGGAAATATCTATATTTAAAAAGAGTACTGCATAATTATCATTCTATATTTCTAAATAATTCTTAGTCATTAAAGGCTTCAGTCATTGCATTGCATCCACTTTAGAATGACAAACTACAAACAAAAACCAACTAACCTTCGGCGGTATCGTGGTGAAGGAGACCTCCTACCCCTTCGAGGAGAAATAGATCGTCTATTAATGTGTGGAGCATTTCGACGAGGGGGACTTCCACCACCCCCACCACCACCACCTCTATGGTCACCAGTGAAATGCCGAGATGGTCCCTGTTAAACCACCCCTTGGATAAGTACAGTATATAAATGATAAACCTGAAAAATTATTGTAATAAAAATATATTCACTCTCCAAAGCACGAATCAATAAGCAAGTTGATTACCAACCTCTCGATTTACCTCATCTTCTGAACTGGAAGGATCTCTGTTGGATCTGTACTGCCTTTTCTTCAAGACAGAATCTTCTTTTCGATGAATCTCGAAATCATCATCTTTATTTCTTGGGGCTGATCTACTCCGAGACCTTGAACCACTTTTGAGAGAAGGTTTGCGGGGCTTTAATACACAGGTAAAACATTCAACAACTTATGATGTTATGAACACACTAGGGCTTTGTCAAGAAAACATTTGAGTTCTACAAAATAAGAGAAAACCTGAAGCATAATTATGAAAGCAAAATGATGGAGTTAATAAATTAAAATTATCATTAAAACGTAAGAAATGGATGAGATGTCATCAGGGACAGCATGCAGATACTAAGTAAATGTAGATAGATATTTAAAGATCAAATAGATGTAACCTATGCTGTGGATGTTGAATTCAAACCTGCATGCCAATATTTTAACACAAAAATTCAAATTATGTGAGGATGATCAAATTACATAACATTTTTGTATTACTGTCCATTCTTGCATCAAGGGATCTCAAGTCTTCAGCAGCACACTATGTACAGTTTTTGTGGCTGGAAAGTTACTTAATTATAAGTACCAATACTCAGCGAAGTATTTAATTGAAAAAGAAGTAGGAAAAAAGGAGTTCTGTAGAATGCATTCCTACTTTCCTCAAATACAATAATAATTTTTTCTATTTATGAGAATCTTTAGGGATGCATCCCTTATGAAGATCAAATGGCCACCTACACAAGACTTTAATGTAACATTCTTTGCTAACTTACCTGGAAGACTCTGAGTTTGAGCTGGGTGAACGTGAAAGCCGTCTGCGCACTTTAGGCCTTGGTGACGACGATCGTTTACGTGGACTTCCTGGTCTCTTGGGAGGAGTTGGCGAGCGCTTACGTGAAGGAGAACGCTTGCGTGGAGTGACTGATCTCTTGCGGATACTGGGAGAACGTTTGCGGGGAGTGGGTGTTCTTTTCCGAGGGCTCTGTGATCTCTTTCGAATACTGGGTGACCGCTTACGTGGACTAACTGATCTCTTCCTAATACTAGGTGACCGCTTCCGAGTAACTGGTGAATGTTTTCGAGGACTCGGAGATCGTTTTCGGGGAGAATTCCGACGTCTGCGATCATCTTCCTTTCTCGGAGATTTGCCCCTGGTAGATTAAAATGAAATGGCATTTTTTATTTACTCCATTACACACATTAATGCAATTAGCAGGCATTTGCCTTTACTGGCACTAGCATAGGTCTATAGCCAAGTCCTCCCACCTTCATAAAGAATAGCGTAATTTACACCTCTAAATACAATAATGGTTATTTAACACCTTTGCTCTCCATTAACGCTACTGGCGTTCAAAATTTTTCTCTCGCGTCCGAGTCGGTGACGCGAGGGGGGGGGGGGATGGTTAAGACATGGGATGGGGTGGGGCAGAGACAGACTATCCTGGCCACTGATGGGTTCTAGTTTCCCAATATTTAAAAAAAAAAAAAAAACATTAACCTTCACTTCATAAATTCTTTTAAGCCTTTATTTTACTTAGCATGACACAATCTGTTAAAATGCTTACAAAATTCTCATTCAAAATTTCTCAATTAAATTCTTTTGTAAATTAATTTAAATTTATCAAGTAAATTATATCTTAATCATTGTCTTTTCACTAAACAAAATCTTAACTACTGCTTTGCTCTCTTTTCTACTGGAAGAAAAGTATTTTGTTAACCTTGGCAAAATGCAGAATAGCGGAATATTTCCACCATTCTGAAATAGTGGAAATATGCAAATGCAGAATATTTGGCAAACAGACCACCGGTTACCTGTCGGTTCGTTTGCTTTTCCTGTCTCGGGAATGCCCACCGTCTCCTCTATCTCCTCTATCACTGCGTTCCTTCTTGGGAGTAATTTCAGGCTTCTCTTGTTTGACTGGCGCGTCATGCTTGGGCGATGATTCACGTTTGGGTGACTTGGCAGACGACGATTTCTCTTTAGTCGTAGCTTCCCCATTTGCTTCTTTCTTCTCCTCTTTAATTTTGGTGTCCTCTTTTTTATCCCATCTAGAGAAAAAATAAGGAACAAATATAATTACAAGTTAAATAAATACAGCATCCCACACACACACACACACACCTATCTGATGCAACAGTTTACCAGTTGATTGATGGTTGAGAGGTGGCACTAAAAAGAGCCCAAGCTTAACCCAAACAAGCACAATCAAGTGAACACATGTTCAGAGGCTGGAGCATGGGGGCAAAATTGGTGCTGGATAGAATTTCTTTAATCAGGTTTTGCCATTAGAGATTCTTTATAATGGGTCCAACTTTCTATATTGCTTGGTACACTATGCCAATAATGCATGGGGAAAAAAGGAGTACTATTATACTGCTCCAAACAAGTTTTTAATGATTTTCCTAAATGAGTATAATCTTAAGAGGAAAAGGGTGGTATCATAAGAAATCACTGAAGAGGAAAGAAACTATAGGGAGAAAGCACCAAGCCATTGCAACTACCTGTATATAGAAAGGATCAGAACATGTATTTGGGATGGGATGGGGCGAAGGAATGGTGCCCAATCTCTTTGACGGTTAGGGATTGAACGCCAACCTGCATGAAGCGAGACCGTCACTCCACCATCCAGCCCAAGTTTATGGTTCACTTTCATTTATTATTTCTTTTAATTTTACTCAATGTGTTTTGTACATAACCACTGTACTCACAAGGACACGACTAAAATTTTGAGCAATCTACAGTAGCTAGTGCCACTGAAGATCATCCACCAATTTCCAACACCTACACATCACCTACTGCTCCTCCTTCCTTTAGGCGTTTTGAAGCGAGTCATGGTCCAATTCATAGGCCAATTAATACAAATTTATCAGGTAAACAGAAAGATTATATCAAATGTCCTGTGAAAATATGATTTTTTTATGGTCTAGGAATGCATACCCCCATTTATAACACTGAACCTATGAAAATATCTGGTTCAGAATTACATTCAGCTTTCAATGCATCCCATTCATAAGTTGGGGACTCCCTATACTGTACTTTCAAGAAATTTCCAAACTTAATAAATATAAACTTACGTTCCTACAAGAAACTCCAAAAGTTAAGATTCATGCTAACATTTATGATATTTTTTAAAAAGACTAGTACTTACCTAGAAGAATCTTTTTTTGTGTCCTTTTTGTCATCTTTGGAACGCGGCGAGCGAGACCTGTCCCGGCGAGAATTTCTAGAAGACCTATCTCTGCTGCGACTCCTCCTGGAAATCGAAACCGTAATTTATTGGTTCAGCAAACAAACAAACAAACTAGCACCCAAGCTGTAACCTAAGTAAACAATTTGACTCATCATGAATGTTGATCGCCAAAGAAAAAAATGGATCTATCCTAAATCATGTAACCATAATACACTAGAATTGTAAAAGCTTATGTATCAACAAATTTTCATTGATTATACCAGGGCTAAAATTTAGACTTAAAAGGTCTAAATTAGTTACTAGTAACTGGTCAAAACCTCAATTATTGGTTATATTCTTGATAGTGTAAGGAAATTGCATCTGTTATGATAAGCTCTAAATTTTTGCCATGTGAAGCACATACAGTATTAAGATTAGTATCGGATCCACACAAATTAAATTCAAGAAATAATTTTTATGCATACCTTCAGTGGGAGAAATCTGTGAATATTGCAAAGTATACTTTATATAAGAAATAGATAAATTAAAAGTAACATTTTTAATCTGATCAGCAATTATTAGTCTATTCATTATATAATCCATACTATAGCACCATGTCTAAACAAGCAGCACCACACTACAGCACAAATTTACAGCAGCAACCTAATGTTTCACAAGCTCACGTGTACTACACTCCATGCGAGTCAGCATATACAGCACAAATACGTTCACAACCTCCTTGCAACCCTTGCTGCATAGCCTTGTCCCTTATTCCATCCTGTGCATTGTTCAAAATCAACAGCCACTTCTCACACACTGCCTCACCATGTTATTCCAAGTCTTCCACTTTAATCATGCTCAAAATTACTATTATACACGCTCTGTCAATCATCATCTTCCAGTCAACATGCCCATATCATCTCCAAACATTATACAGTACCATTGAAATTTTTGTTCCTTATTATTTTATGTCTATTCTACATCACAGACTTCTATGAATACAAATTACCTATCTCTTCGGTCCTTCTCTCTATCTTTATCACGATCACGGTCCCGTTCTTTTTCCTTTTCCTTGTCTTTATCTCGTTCTCGTCGAGCTTCCTGAATCTTCTGCAACCTTTCTTCTTCTTCCTGAAATTTAAATCCAAAGTTACATTAAATATTGGCTTATAATTATTTACAGCAACCTTGTAAAACATGCTGTTAATGATTTACTTGTTTTACCAGAACAAAACAGGACAAACATCCAAGTCATACAGGATAATAGTCAATGACAAAAGTTGATATACATCATGCATCCATTCCTGAATATAAAATATAGCATTTTATGAGACAACTAATATAATAATTTTACTTCAACCAGCTCAACAATATGAACACTATACTTTGCATACTCAATGGAGATTGACAACACAGTGATGTGATCCTGTGGTCCCGGGTTCGATCCCGGGCGCCAGCGAGAAACAATGGGTAGTGTTTCTTTCACCCTATTACCTAGGTGTTAGTCAGCTGTCATGGGCTGCTTCCTGGGGATGGAGGCCTGGTCGAGGACCGGGCCGCGGGGACACTAAAGCCCCGAAATCATCTCAAGATAACCTCAAGAATCATCTCAAGATAACAGTATCCTCTCTAGTCTTTTACGGACAACTCAATACAAACATTATAATAATAAAATGAACGATTACAAACATTATACTATGTTGCCTCTAAATGAGAAATGTCTTTGTTTTGAGATTGGAGGCCAGGCTATGGGGCTTCACCAAACTTTTGCAGGGCTTTTTGTGATTATGTAGCGAGTGTCATAGGGTGGTTGAGGGTCGACTCCATGCCCTCTAAGTAGGATTGGTTCCTATTACCACACCCAATGACTCCTATCAAGTTTGAAATGTGGATCAGACTGTCCATAGCTATGTGCTCAGCAATATATTTCATGGCTGCTATCGACCAATTCAACATCGATAATGTGAATTAACTGTACTTGAGCATGTTTTGACCATAGGGAGGAAAGGAGGGAGGGAGAATGGGAGGAAAGGGAGGGAGGGAGATTGGGAGGAAAGGAGGGAGGGAGATTGGGAGGAAAGGAGGGAGGGAGATTGGGAGGAAAGGAGGGAGGGAGATTGGGAGGAAAGGAGGGAGGGAGATTGGGAGCAAGAGAAACAGAGACCCAGGAAGCACCAGGTAACCCATCTATCTAGAAAAAGCAAATGGACATCTGTCAAAGGATGGAAGCCACATGCCCGAGGCTAGCCTCCCACAACTTTGCACTACGACTGGTTATTTTATGGAATCTCATAGGGATGTCAAGTTCATTTACAATGCTGAAGAGTGTTGTGAAAATGCACGAGTAAAAATCATCCAACACCTGGAGTACCAAGTGTGGGAGCTTATATTATAGCAGAGCGGCTCCAAGACCAAGGATATCTGTACTATTTCAGTTCAGTTGGGGGCCAACTACTGTTTAATAGTTTATGAGGTGCGGGACAACCTGTGGTGCATCATCAATGTGGTGACCATGATAGTAACAATTCAAGCAGACCACTTAAAGCATCCACTGGCATCAAGGTATGTGGTGTCAACTAATCTGAGTTGGCTACGCTTATTCATTATAAAGAAACTTACAGCAGTAGTTTCAGTAGATACAGTAGAAATTATTTAATTACAATAGAAACACTCCTTTTACTATCTATGCACGTGTTGAAAGTTTAAAGTCAATAAGCAAAAGCACAAAATAACGAGTAGAAACCCAAGGGAAAAACTGTGAAAACTGGATGGAACCTCTACCTAAAATGTTTCATTTTTTACTTAAATAATCCCATGGAAATTGTAAAACAAAGATTCAATCAAAACAAAATAGAAATGCATGCAGTCTATTTACCATTTTCTTTTTAAGTTCTTCTTTTTTCTGATCAAGGAACTGCTTTGGTATGCCTGATGGACTGGCTTGGGCAGAAAGCAGGAGATCCCACATTTCTCCCATGAATATGCGAGCATTTTTACCATTGAGGAAGCCCGTCAACATGATCTGCATTTTTCTGGGATCTGGATTCTGGAAGACATAATATACAACTTTTTAAAATACACAGGCATAGCACTTTATTATGATCAGGCTTCACCGTACTTGGAGAAGCAATACACTGATTAATTTACACAACCATGACCAGTACATGATTTGCTTTCACAAGAACAACACACCATTCGGTATAAAACTTGTACAAATAAAGCAGTTTACTCTGGTGGCTTAGCTTCAATGTAAATTCACTACGAGTTACAGATAACCACCAAGATGGGTATGGAGATTGCCCCATGAATTCATCTTAAGCAGACTGTTACAGGATTGCCCCATGAATTCATCTTAAGCAGACTGTTACAGGAGACTAACACACCAAACCTGAGAGAGCAGCACAGACTCCCACTACAAAGCTGAAGTGCAGCATCACTCTCCATCCTCCTCCTAGAAGGCTGAGTCAATGTCAATATCAGTCGCAAGTTAATTATCTTCAAAATTATTACACTAATATAGCATTGCCATTTGATTAAAAAATAAATGCATCTAATATATCTACCCTGACTACTGCCACCTAGTGCCAGAATATCAATGATTTAATGTTTTATAATTGATACTGTATTTAATTCAATAATGCTTAAATATCATCAATACACAAAAAACTTAAGTCATGACAACAACCAAGATTTACACAAGACATGTATATTAAATAAAACAAAAGTACATCACAAAAATTAAAGTGCATAATGAGTCTACATGCCAAGATGACATAGGCTTATAACCTAACCCAAGCATGAAAACGAAAGTGAATGTTTTGACCCTTTCCAGACCCTCAAGTCAAAATTGAGGCAAGATCAATACTAGAAAAGGGACCAGGATGGACCAAAACATCATCACTTTCATTTCGTGTGTATGCTTTAGGTTATTTTGAGCCACATTTTGACTTCCTTTGACATAGGTATATATATATATATCCCTGCTGTGACAAACTGCCACTTTCCACACACAGGCAGGGTGGTGCATGCACAAAAATTCTGGAAATAATTGCTCAAAAGTTATCATGTAACAAAAACTAACCAAAAGATAGAAAG
This sequence comes from Procambarus clarkii, assembly GCF_040958095.1. Taxonomy (NCBI): domain Eukaryota; kingdom Metazoa; phylum Arthropoda; class Malacostraca; order Decapoda; family Cambaridae; genus Procambarus; species Procambarus clarkii. Next base: position 18,661,038 of record NC_091220.1, read on the forward strand.
GTATGGTGAAAGGAATGCAAAAAGGGTGGGAGGTAGGAGGCAGTTACAGGGTGGGAGATGGGAGGCTGTTAAAGGGCAGGAGAGAGAAGGTACAAGTGAGGGCAGGAGGGAGAGGGAGAGGGGGGGAGAGAGGAAGAGAGAGAGATGCCACAAAGATGACAAAGGATAGAGAAGGTGAATAATGAATCTAAGGAGAGAAAAGTGCAGGGAGAGGAACGGATTTAAGGGAATCATGCCAAAATACCTGCCATTTTTTACCATTTTTTTATTATCACCAGAATGATAAACTAACTGCAGCAATAAGGTTTATTTAGATTCTTATAATACCACCCCATCTAGTTTGCTCAATATACGGGAGTTGGAAACCTTTTAAACTTTGTTACTATATGAACATTACTGTATTAATATTAACTGAATAAAATGTAATTTAAAATGAACAGACGTTTGTTAATTTGAATAAAACTTTCATTTTCATTGAATGTGATTTTATTGCAAAGAATTTTAGATGTAAAATAGTGCAAAGCAAATGAATTCTTAGTAATAAGAAGTGAACATAAAAATTATTTATATATACAGGTATATATTTCTAGCCTTAACCCTTTGAGAGAGTAATAAAGAGTAATTCTGTCAGTCCCGAGTCACCACTGGGTGAAATTTGGTAAATATTTAAGGAGAAATTCCACATACTGCACTTATGTGGATGTACAAAACTTCACATTAAATTCCGACATATAATTTCTGTATAATAACAAATCATTAAGTTTGAATGTATAAAAGTGAATGAGACATGTGGCCCCTTCATATTAAGAATACTGTATACAGTACAGTAGGAGGGGTACCATCTCTGGTGCAAGTGCAGGGACTCATAACCTCGGAGAAGAAAATAAAGAGTACTCAGAGAAGACCTTGTGGATCCTCACTGAACACTGATATTTTCTTCTACAGAATATATTTGGGTTTGAAGTATTGAGACAATTCTGACTTTTTCCTTCTTTTACTGAATAGTTCAAGTACAGTGCAGTGTATATTAAATTGTAACTTATCCAAATTTCAGGAACCCATATCAGAATGTAATATAAATTTTGACATGAAAATTATTAATATATTTTTGAATTAAATATTTAACGCGTTTGCAAGCAGGAAACGAAACATTTTTCACAAAATATTACACAAATTACAGTGGTGATCCAGGATACAGAGTTGCACCCTTTAAGGGTCAAGGACACAAAAAAATAAAAAAATCTTGGCATGACACCCTTAACAATGTAATTGCCGAGGTAAAGGCTTGACACCTCAACATGTGAAAAGTAACAACAGATAGTTTTGCAATTTTTCTGTATAACTTAAGAGAAAGTCATTTTTTTGGCACTGTCCTAATTTTTGAGAAGGAAGTTCCCCCACTTTGGATAAAAAAGAATTTAAGGCCCTTAATTTGTTTGCAATTATATTTAAAATCAATAAATGAAACACATTTCAACATGAAATTTAAAATGTTGTCAAATGTGTAGCATTTATTTATTCCAGTCATGATATAATTATCTTGACTCTTATTGAATGTATTGTTAATGATGAAGCAAATTTTAGGTATATTTATCTTAACTTGACCTAACAACACACTAGTCTTTTCCTTACAGTCAGCCTTAAAGGATTTGGAATCCTCCTGGGGTATGTAGGCTATCCTGAAACATGTTCAATTTGGCGTAAGAGACATTTGTACCTTAAATATCTTATGGCATTACGAGCCATTTGTGGGGAAGGTGAGGACTGCTGTGCACGACGTAGAAGCTCTTGGCAAAGACTCAATGTTTTTCATTCTTGAATTCAACTTGGTACGGCATGGAGACCCATGGAATGCTTTCTCCAAGCCAAAGATTCCCGGATCCTCGGATGATGACCAAGGCCAAGCCAGCATTGGCCTGGGACTTCAGACTATCTTCATTTAAAGATGGTGGAAGCCTGGAAGAGTCCAGACAGAGCCTGGAATCCAGGTTGGTGTCTCACACAGACGGCCAACAGTAACCCAGATTCCAGACCCTCGATGACAGAGGCTTTTACCAAGGACGTTTATCCCCGGTCAAGCTTCTAATGAACCAGGCAAGAGGCCCAGTATCCTCCAGATGAGCACCGCAGGAAGTGTGATGAGGAACCCAGACTGCTCCAGGCACTTATGCCCAGAGCAATCCAAGTACTGTAGATGAAGATCGGCTGTGAAGGAGATTTGGCCCAGTCACCCCAGGCCTAATGCCCAGGTAGTTGTCGCATGTAGATATACCAGGCCATGGCCCAGTTTCCCAGGTCATGTGCCCGAGTGAAAGATGCTATCCAAGGTGTCGGAGATCACTTCCTCACAGGGGGCCAAGGCAGAGGTGCCTCAGACACCTGGGAGAAAGAACCCAGACAAGGAGAGAAGACCAGCCCCCATGAGATGGGCCAGCCAGATGCAGACGAGGACACTACCCTACAGGTAGCCTGGAGCAGGTCGCTGGCTGGGGCGCCTCCACCATGGACCAACACCCCTTTGGCATTACTTGCTATTACCAGGAAAGATTGGCAATGTCAGATCAAATTCTGGTTAAGATACAAAAACATTGTATCTGCGTACTAAGAAACGCACAAACATTCACACACCCAAACATACAAGGTAAATACTTAGGATGAGTATGAACAACTTCCATACTTATCCTTTGGAATTTAGTTAGGATATGTGGACTTCTGATTTAGAGAAAAAAAATTATGACAGTCATTCTTTACCACATTCCCAACACTCAGTCTTTGTACACAACTCTTCCCCCATTTACACAAGACTCACCTTTTCTGCTTCCAACTGATTGAAGACATATTCTATAACAACATCATCCTCTATGCCTAAAATGGCAGTAATTTTTTCCGTAACCCAAGGTTTGACCACTTCCAGGCGCACTTTGGTCATATCAACCTGCAAACAATAAAATACTAGTAAACCATTATTTTTTATAACGCAGCTACAACAAAATGCATTAATATAAATAAAAAGATCTTAAAATACACATCTTATACTGCATAAGAGAAAACTAAATGATTTCTCAACACATTAGCAAGTAGAAAGCAGTTAAACTAAATAAAACTAAACTAGAACAAGGTGTACTTATTACAGGTACAGAGAACAAATGATTAAACCACACATGAGAAAATGGAGAAACGACGACGTTTTCGGTCTGTCCTGAACCATCATCATGATAATGGTCCAGAACAGACCGAAACTTTTATCATTTCTCCATTGTCTGATGTATGATTTAGTCATAACCTCAGCCACGTTATTGTGATTCACCATCTGCATATTAGATCAGGAAAAAAAAGGGATTGAAATTAAAATATAAAACAGCATATATTCTCCCCCCTCCCAATAGCAACAAGCTGTATTATCAAATGTCCTCAGCATGCAATTTGTGGTGGCAACACTTACAACTGTATTGGTTTCTATTACAACCTAATTATCCCCCTGTTAACCAGAAATTATATTATAGGAAAGGTCTTACTTTTTTGCTTAAACTCTCAGCGAATTTCATCTCCTTCATGAGCTTCTTGTCCTTATTACTGAAGCGATTGTCCTGCTCCGCAGATGTACCCTGGAGAGACGAGACATTATGTACTAGCATACATATCTTATACACCATGTAAAAAAAGTATTAACAGATTTACATATACATATTCAGTATTAATAAAAAAAATAACTTTCACATAACCTTTTAGAACAACTTTTAAACATTTGCTGAAAAGAATTAGTAAAAAAAATATATACCAAGATTGTTCTTTGAATTCTTCTCATAATGGGTCAGTGAGTGGTGAGGACAGTGGGTTGGGAAGGCGGAAAATATTACATATGTTTTGGGGCCGAGTTATTATTCATTACAGTTGCGATTCTTTTGCATTATCTATATTTCTCTAATTACATACAGACATTGGCAATAAATAAGTTAGAGAAAATCATAATAGGCTTCTTTATTGTTGAAGCATATTTTTTATAGATATTGAATATTTAGGGCTGATTTTGGCTTGTCTATTTGTTCTATACTATACACATAGCTAATTATTCAATAAATATTGATCTAAAAGTATGAGCTGGTGCGATTTCACCATTTAGACGATAGTGACACGAACTAACGAAAGTATGGAAAATTATTGACTACGTTATATAATCTAAAAGTTATTTTGGGCAAAAGGTATTTAGTAGAGATTTTTTTTTAATGCTGACATATGATTCAAGTGTAGTAGTCAAATAGGCTGTGATTCATACGTCAGGCTGCGAGCAGTCGCGTCCAACAGCCTGGTTGACCAGTCCAGCAACCAGGAGGGGGGGGGGGGAGACATTGAGCCCCGAAATGCATCACAAGGTAGTCACTTGTGAACATATGGTTTTCAGGACAAATTTTAAAGCTTATCAAATCTAATATTGGAAAACGAGTTACGTGTTAAATCTCGGTATACTTTTGGTCGAGTAATGTTGGCATCGAGTACGGAGTGTAGGTTATTGGGTAGGGGGTCAAATTGTACATAGGTGATGATCAAAGTAAAGTCAATTTTCTTCAGGAAAGTACATACATACCTGTTTTATAAACAATGTTGGGTTTATAGATAGAGCTAGTACATATATTACCTAAAGCCACTCGTACGCATAGCGTTTATTTTTTATTTATTTATTTATATATATACAAGAAGGTACATTGGGATTCTGAGGATACATAGCATAGTAATTACATTTTTGTCAAGCCACTAGTACGCGCAGCGTTTCGGGCACTTCACACCAGATGATGAAGAGACGACATCTCCTCTTCTGGCGTGTGCTTACCTCATCATATCATCACCCACGTTACTGTGACTCACCATCTGCATCCGAACATAAGATATTTAGACAGAAACTCCATTTTCTAATTGCTGACGCCACATGTAAAACCTTAGCCTCGGGGCTATGTTTGGTTAGGCTGGCCAAGCCACATGGTAGACTGTGTATGCTGCCCGAGGTACAGTGACAAGATACAGTGACTAACATACAGGGCGTCACTATACGCCTCCCCCGACTACTCTAAATAGTCTAACATACGCAGTTATCACCGTGTATAAATACTTCCAATCACAACTGTTTTTAATAACTTGAATTCCCAACTACACTCTAAGAGGCGCATCAATATGCCGCTCCAAGAGGCGGTAGCTATATTGATGCTGCGCTCAGGCGAGATATTAAATCCACACTTGTAGAAAGATTAATATGGGAGGGTTATTTTGGCGGCCATGTTGACCAGACGCTACCACACTCACTCTCTCCCACACCACCACGCCCAGCCCTCCCATGCTACTCCCACCCCACACTCCCTCGGCTCACAACCCCCTACAACACTTGTAACTCACGCGGAAGAAGCCTGCGTCTGCCATAATGAAGAGACTGAGGGCCTGGGAGGAGGACACGTCGCACACAGCCTCCCCGTCCGGTGTCTGGGCCGGTACTGGCCAGGAGGCTCAAGCAGGGTTGCCAGCTCCAACTTGCGAAAAGTAGCGGAGTTGACGGTCTAAAAGTAGCGAATTTGGCATAAAATTAGCCCAATTTTTTGTTTATTGACTAATATGGGTTTCCAGTAATATATTTTGATATATAGAGAGTACACAATGTTAATTATCTAGGGCATAAAAGTATTTATGTGTACGTCTGATACCATACTACTTGTGTAAAGGAGGAAATGTACATGTTTATCTCTCAATGTTTGGTAATATGTTTATTGTTTGTGATGTGTGTCTATGTATGTATTAACACGATGTACTGAACGGGGTGAGAATAGCTTGAGCTACCTCATCCCTTTGTGTGTATTTTACCTCAATAAAACTTATTTCAATTCAATTTCAATGTTAATTGTTTTATTATTATTTCTGCACACACAGACACACACATAATATATATTATATTATATTATATTATATTATATTATATTATATTATATATTATATATATATATATTAAAAAATAATAATAGGATAAGTTACCAATATTTACTGTATGAAGTATAATGGGTGTGGAGTCCTTTCAGGCCTTCATAGCTGTAGATTATCAAGAAAATCTTCGATCAAGAGACGCCAATATAAAACACACATGCGCTGGCGTGTGTTCGCTTCGCTTCTCGTCTGCAAAGATAATAAAATGCCCATTAGAAATTGAGAAAAAGTTAAAATTGCGAATAATATGATAGCAAATGATCTTATTATTATCTATCAGCGAGGGGTTTGTCTCTTATTACAGAACGAATAGACTCAAGATGGTGCAAACAATACAACTGCAATAATCCATTGGATTATTTGCAATGTTTGCAACTAGACCGTAGTTGCACACTTTATTGATTTTTTGCCGACAGAGGTGAATAGTTCATTGAGCTTCCCAAATTCAACCAGCGAGTGGTAGTTTATTGTGCACCCCGAAGCCCGGTTGTGTATAGGAACCCGACCAGTTGTATAACCGCAAGCCTAGCATTTACGAACCAAACAACCTCTGAAGCACAACCATGCATGAACCGAAGTCCGACTATGCACAACCCGAAGCCCAAATGACACCCCCATAGCCCGAACAGTTGTGCAAATGAACCCGACCAGTTGTGTAACCGAACCCCCACCGGTTGTGTAACCGCAAGCCTAGCATTTACGAACCAATTAACTTCTGAAGCACAACCATGCATGAACCGAAGCCCGACCATGCACAACCCGAAGCCCAAGTGACACACCCGGAGCCCGACCAGTTAAGTAACCGGAGCCCGACCAGTTGTGTAACCGGAGCCCGACCAGTTATTTAACCGGAGCCCGACCAGTTGTGTAACCGAAGCCCACCAGTTGTGTAACCGGACCCCGACCAGTTGTGTAACTGAAACCCCACCGGTTGTGTAACCGCAAGCCTAGCAAGTATACATCTCATCTAACCCCCAAGCTAAACAGCCCCAGAGCCCAACCAAACTCCATTCCTAGCTCAACCAAACAAAAATCACCTTAGCCCTACCTAAAACCCTCCACTTGCTCTAGAAACCAACCATGGAGGCCTAGCAAACAAACCTGGAGCACTAGTACACAAACAACACCTGGAGCACACCCATGCCCGACCTGGAGCCCGACAATGCACAACCCAAAGCCCAAGATATCACATCCCCGGAGTTATGTAACCGGAGCCCGAACCAGTTGTGTAACCAGACCCCGACCAGTTGTGTAACCGCAAGCCTGGCATGAACGAACCAAACAAACAATTCAAAACAAACCACATCAAACAAACAAACATCTGATGCACAACCATGCATGAACCGAAGCCCGACCATGCACAACCCGAAGCCCCAGTGACACCCCCGGAGCCCGACCAGTTATTTAACCGGAGCCCGACCAGTTGTGTAACCAAAGCCCGACCAGTTGTGTAACCGGACCCCGACCAGTTGTGTAACTGGACCCTGACCAGTTGTGTAACCGCAAGCCTAGGATTTACGAAGCAAACAACCTCTGAAGAACAACCATGCACGAACCGAAGCCCGACCATGCACAACCCGAAGCCCCAGTGACACCCCCGGAGCCCGACCAGTTATTTAACCGGAGCCCGACCAGTTGTGTAACCAAAGCCCGACCAGTTGTGTAACCGGACCCCGACCAGTTGTGTAACTGGACCCTGACCAGTTGTGTAACTGCAAGCCTAGGATTTACGAAGCAAACAACCTCTGAAGAACAACCATGCACGAACCGAAGCCCGACCATGCACAACCCGAAGCCCCAGTGACACCCCCGGAGCCCGACCAGTTATTTAACCGGAGCCCGACCAGTTGTGTAACCAAAGCCCGACCAGTTGTGTAACCGGACCCCGACCAGTTGTGTAACTGGACCCTGACCAGTTGTGTAACCGCAAGCCTAGGATTTACGAAGCAAACAACCTCTGAAGAACAACCATGCATGAACTGAAGCCCGACCATGCACAACCCGAAGCCCATGTGACACCCTTGGAGCCTAACCAGAGCCCAACCAATTGTGTAACCAGAGCCTGAACAGTTATGTAACCAGAGCCCGACCAGTTGTGTAACCAAAGCCCGACCAGTTGTGTAACCGGAGCCCAACCAGTTATTTAACCTCAAGCCTAGCAAGAATGAACCGAACAAAAAAATCTGAAGCACAACCATGCATGAACCGAAGCCCGACCATGCACAACCCGAAGCCGAAGTGACACCCCCGGAGCCCGACCAGTTAAGTAACCGGAGCCCGACCAGTTATTTAACTGGAGCCCGACCAGTTATTTAACCGGAGCCCGACCAGTTGTGTAACCGAAGCCCACCAGTTGTGTAACCAGACCCCGACCAGTTGTGTAACCAGACCCCGACCAGTTGTGTAACTGAAACCCCACCAGTTGTGTAACCGTAAGCCTAGTAAGTATACATCTCATCTAACCCCCACCAAGCTAAACAGCCCCAGAGCCCAACCAAACTCCATTCTTAGCTCAACCAAACAAAAATCACCTTAGCCCTACCTAAAACCCTCCACTTGCTCTAGAAACCAACCATAGAGGCCTAGCAAACAAACCTGGAGCACTAGTACACAAACAACCCCTGGAGCACACCCATGCCCGACCTGGAGCCCGACAATGCACAACCCAAAACCCAAGGTATCACACCCCCGGAGTTATGTAACCGGAGCCCGAACCAGTTGTGTAACCGCAAGCCTGGCATGAACGAACCAAACAAACAACATCAAACAAACAACATCTGAGGCACAACCATGCATGAACCGAAGCCCGACCATGCACAACCCGAAGCCCCAGTGACACCCCCGGAGCCCGACCAGTTATTTAACCGGAACCCGACCAGTTGTGTAACCAAAGCCCGACCAGTTGTGTAACCGGACCCCGACCAGTTGTGTAACTGGACCCTGACCAGTTGTGTAACCGCAAGCCTAGGATTTACGAAGCAAACAACCTCTGAAGAACAACCATGCACGAACCGAAGCCCGACCATGCACAACCCGAAGCCCCAGTGACACCCCCGGAGCCCGACCAGTTATTTAACCGGAGCCCGACCAGTTGTGTAACCAAAGCCCGACCAGTTGTGTAACCGGACCCCGACCAGTTGTGTACCTGGAAGCCTAGAATTTACGAACCAAACAACCTCTGAAGAACAACCATGCATGAACTGAAGCCCAACCATCCACAACCCGAAGCCCATGTGACACCCTTGGAGCCTAACCAGAGCCCAACCAATTGTGTAACCAGAGCCTGAACAGTTATGTAACCAGAGCCCGACCAGTTGTGTAACCAAAGCCCGACCAGTTGTGTAACCGGAGCCAACCAGTTATTTAACCTCAAGCCTAGCAAGAATGAACCGAACAAAAAAAATCTGAAGCACAACCATGCATGAACCGAAGCCCGACCATGCACAACCCGAAGCCGAAGTGACACCCCCGGAGCCCGACCAGTTAAGTAACCGGAGCCCGACCAGTTATTTAACCGGAGCCCGACCAGTTATTTAACCGGAGCCCGACCAGTTGTGTAACCGAAGCCCACCAGTTGTGTAACCAGACCCCGACCAGTTGTGTAACCAGACCCCGACCAGTTGTGTAACTGAAACCCCACCAGTTGTGTAACCGTAAGCCTAGTAAGTATACATCTCATCTAACCCCCACCAAGCTAAACAGCCCCAGAGCCCAACCAAACTCCATTCTTAGCTCAACCAAACAAAAATCACCTTAGCCCTACCTAAAACCCTCCACTTGCTCTAGAAACCAACCATAGAGGCCTAGCAAACAAACCTGGAGCACTAGTACACAAACAACCCCTGGAGCACACCCATGCCCGACCTGGAGCCCGACAATGCACAACCCAAAACCCAAGGTATCACACCCCCGGAGTTATGTAACCGGAGCCCGAACCAGTTGTGTAACCAGACCCCGACCAGTTGTGTAACCGCAAGCCTGGCATGAACGAACCAAACAAACAACATCAAACAAACAACATCTGAGGCACAACCATGCATGAACCGAAGCCCGACCATGCACAACCCGAAGCCCCAGTGACACCCCCGGAGCCCGACCAGTTATTTAACCGGAACCCGACCAGTTGTGTAACCAAAGCCCGACCAGTTGTGTAACCGGACCCCGACCAGTTGTGTAACTGGACCCTGACCAGTTGTGTAACCGCAAGCCTAGGATTTACGAAGCAAACAACCTCTGAAGAACAACCATGCACGAACCGAAGCCCGACCATGCACAACCCGAAGCCCCAGTGACACCCCCGGAGCCCGACCAGTTATTTAACCGGAGCCCGACCAGTTGTGTAACCAAAGCCCGACCAGTTGTGTAACCGGACCCCGACCAGTTGAGTAACCACAGCCCGACCAGTTGTGTAACCAAAGCCCGACCAGTTGTGTAACCAAAGCCCGACCAGTTGTGTAACCGAAGCCCACCAGTTGTGTAACCGGACCCCGACCAGTTGTGTAACTGAAACCCCACCGGTTGTGTAACCGTAAGCCTAGCAAGTATACATCTCATCTAACCCCCACCAAGCTAAACAGCCCCAGAGCCCAACCATTTTGGGGCCAACCCCTTTTTGTCATATAGATGAGAATATTACAAACCACATTAAATTTGCAGATGACACTAAGACCTATGGTAAAATTTGAAGTGAAAGCCACATTGAAACCTTACAAAGAGATCTACATGAAGTCCATAAATGAACAGATGACTTTTTAATGTCGATAAATGCAAGACCTTACATGTGGGGCACAACAACCCACGTCACAACTACCAAATTCAACAAATAGATGAAGAAAAGGACCTTAGAGTCGATCCATCGCGTGAGGCATAACACAACTAAGAATCATCGAGATAATCTTGGAGTCAGAATCCACCAATCACTGACAGTTGTACAACAAGTGGGAGCGGCAGTGCAAACCAAACCCTGGGAATAATCATGCGTATACGGGAAAACAAAGTAGACCTTCAATTGTATAAGTTTCTGGTGCGCCCCCACATGAATTATTGCATCCAGGCATGGAGACCTCATCTTCAGAAAGACACAGCTGCTCTGAAGCTGTCTTACCAGAGCTATGGAGCTATGTCTTATCAGAGCTATGGAGCTATGTCTTATCAGAGCTATGGAGCTATGTCTTACGACAAAAATCATACCAGAGCTTAGTCATCTCTCGTATCAGGAACGGTTGAGAGCCACAGGGCTAACACCACCACAAACCAGGCATGACAGGGCGGACTTCATAGAAACCTTTAAAATACTAAACAATTTGGAGGATGTCTATCAGGACAATGTCTTCAGAAGGTCAGATGTTACACGAACAAGGAGCAACGAGTTCAAACTCAACAAGCCAGAATGTTGAACAGGAAACAGGTGATGCTTTTTCACCCATAGGGTTGTAAACCCTGCGGAACCGCCTACCCGCCGAAGGCGTAAACTGCCAAAACCCTGCTGGGTTTTAAAATACAGCTGGAAAAGATCATCAGGGCAAATGAGGAGGACCTTTGACAAGCCGCCGGCTTACTGTCCTCACTTGAGGCCACTAGTGTTAGTAGCCCTCAGGTAAATTCAGTTCCTGGAAGGGTGTCCCCAGCTCCTTCCTGTTGGGAAGTTGGTCATATATTACAGTGTACACAGAACTGTCGCTTGTCACTAAACTTAGTTTTTAAAACTATTAACTTGATGAAATAATATTACCTTATAACGCGAGAATAATTCTGAATACACAGCGATAAAATTGACGAACGCGGCTTTGGGTCGGGCGGCGGCGTAGGGAAGCCTGGCCTGAGGACAGGCAACTGTAAATGCTTCACCCTCCACATACTTCAAGTGCAAATAATTGCCAACAGAACCTAAATACCGAACCTACTATACGCCTAATTAAACAATATAAAATTAATTTATACACGATAAAAACTATTTTTAATACACAGCTACATTTAAGTCGATAATAAATGCGTCTTGGGAGGTGGAGGCAGGGGTCGACCGCCGCGTTAACGAGCTTAGCCTGTCGACGGGGTGGTTTAACACTATGGGGAAGTGTATTCTCCATAATATCCTACCCCATATAATGTTGGTAAATCATGATCCTCAAAATCTTCCACAATATCCGAGAGAGGGACAGACTATTTAGCATTAGTGGAATACAAACATTTGAATACTACACAACCCGGATGAAAAAAAAACAATGACCCTCGGAGACATTACAAAAACTCATTTTTATAATAGCGAACGAATGTATAATGCATTAAGCATTGTAGGTGGAGGTAGATTATATATATTCATGCTACCTCCCAACTGCTCAGAGAGCGAAAAAAAATTATCAGCCTTACCTACACAGGAGCGACATGCTCACGCCGCCGCTGCTTCCTGACGACTGGCGGGGCGGCGCGATGACCCCGTAGCGTCCAACCGACCCAGAGATCCCCGGCCTAAAATTATTTGAACTCCATATTGAAATTCCTAGCGTATATCACCAGGAGTGTGTAAATTAATATTTATATATGCATTATAGGTATATATAGGCAAAGATCTATAAATTACTAAAGTAATTTATAGATCTGAATATCATATATTGTCTAAGAAACGAATTATTTAATATTATAATTATGCCAGATACAAGTTTCATCGCACACAGGAAGATTCATTAGCGGATTTTTTTTTAATTTTTATTTATATATAAAATGAGTTCTTAAATTCTTGTAAAGCCATTAGCATGCATAGCGTTTTGGGAAGGTCCTTAATCCTATTTTTTTCCCCGGAATACGACCCGCCAAATCGTTTAACAACCAATTATCTGCCGGGTAAACAATTAAGGATTGTCGCCGGGTCAATCCTTCCCGGCCAGCAGGTCAAAGAGCCGGGCTGCGAGTTGTACCGCTGTAGCGAGTTAATCTTATACTCGCTCCATTATCTCATTATCTTAATAGCATCATTAGCACTAATTACAAAAGCTACAATCCTTTCCCCAATTACAGGTAATGCTCTTCTCAGCTTGTTGGAGGGAGCTGAGGTGTAATCACCATATAAGCAAGCGATATGAGGAATAGCAGTTACGGGCTATTCATGCCCGTGCCACCTCTTGGGTGGCTTAATCTTCATCAATTAATCGGAATAGCAGTATGGGAGACGTCTCCCGTCACTCAGGGTGCAGTCGCACCTCCACAGATCTCCAGTAGGGGTAGAAATAGCCTAAGCTACTCTATCCCTTTGAGATGTATTTATTGCTTAACTCAATAAACATACTTGAACTTGAACCACTTACGGGCTATTCATACCCGTGCCACCTCTTGGGTGGCTTCATCTTCATCAATCATTAATCGAATAACAAACCAAATCAATTTCCAATCAAGAATGTAGTACTCTCGGCGTAGGCAGTTCTAATCATCTAAGGGCGCGGAAGTTCAGCCTGGCCAGGGCCGCCAGCAGCCCTTGGGCCGCCCCAGCAGCTCCCAGTCTTTAATTTGGCACCTTTGTGACACCTTGGTATAAGCCTAACATGTATATATACACTGGCTGCCTGTCCCCCTACACAATGATTTATTATTACTTATTATTTTATCATTTAATTTAAATATTAAATAAAATAATTTAGTTAATTATTATAGTAAGTACTTAATAATTTAATAATAAGTAGTAAGTACATAAAAATTATTAAAAAGTACAGTTTAGTCATAAGAGATTCCTAGATTGGAATTCACTACCAAATTTCAATATATCCAAATATTTTTAGTGTGAAATGCTGTTATTATATGCATAAATTGTTGTTTTAATAATATTACGCTTAACCACTTGGGACGGACGGTAGAGCGACGGTCTCGTTTCCTACAGGTCCGTGTTCAATCCCCGACCGCCCAAGAGGTTGGGCACCATTCCTTTCCCCCGTTCCATCCCAAATCCGTATCCCGATCCCTTCCGAGTGCTATATAGTTGTAATGGCTTGGCGCTTTCACTTGATAGTTCCCCCACCCCCCTGAATAATATTACGAGAGCAGTATTTACGGGCTATTCATGCCCGTGCCACCTCTTGGGTGGCTTAATCTTCATCAATCGAGAGCAGTACGTCCTAACCAGACATTATATGATGATATCCTGAAGAGTTGATAAATAAAAGTAATTACGGAACTCCAGTTATCTAATACTTATCATAAATGGTATAAAACCTTATCATAAGCCAAGGGATTTGTAGATCAGTGTTTAAAGGGAATTCGGAAGTAATAATGATACAGCTGATGCCATCTGTCGGCAGAAGAGAACACTATCAACTGGCTGGTCAATAGTGGCCATAAGATACAGCTTACGCCATCTGTTGACATCAAATTACACCTATAACAAATTACCCCACAAAATACCACTAACGCCATCTAGTTTTTTTCCAACGCACTATAAATAGCCAAACAGCAACCCATAAGGCGGGTTGTTGTGCTCGGGTAGGAGGTTCCAAGCTCCGCCCACAGATGGTACGGGGTGCATAATAAATGGCATATCATTGGTAGACATTCTTTGTTGACATTCACACAACAGCCAATCACAGAAAGGGATCAGCTAAAGGCTCCATCCACTTAATAAATCATCTTTATTCAGCACACCATCCTTGCTTATGACATGCTGCTTCAACTTTAATCTACCTAAAAAGTGAAATGTTAAGTATTTAAAAGTAATAATATAGTGATAATTAAATACTGCAGGATGTAACGGGTGTTACAGAAACATGGGCTGGCTACCTATCTTGTGACGTCATCAGAGGGTGTTGCCTCACACAAATAATATCGGCGATACAATGCCTCCGCCCTCTTATTCGTCTACATTATTCAGTTAGATGGAAATTTCTGTCTTGTATAACACAGAAATCGTTGTTCTTTTGTACAACAACAAGGTTATTGAGCAAATAAAGGACGTATTTCTTATTCTGTACTTTATTCATATAAGCGTTGCCATTCCCCGCAACAGCCAATCACAGGAAGGGATCAGCTTAAGGCTCCGTCCACTTAATAAATCATCTTTATTCAGCACACCATCCTTGCTTATGGCATTCTGCTTCAATTTTAATCTACCTAAAAAGTGAAATGTTAAGTATTTAAAAGTATTAATATAGTGATAATTAAATACTGCAGGATGTATACTGCAAGACTAGGGAAAGGATAGGTCCATTAAAAACTGAGACAGGTCAAATAACAGATAGTGATGAAGAGATGAGTAGTATTTTTAATAAATATTTTGTATCTGTATTTACTAAAGAGGAACTTAACAATATGCCTTCAGCCGAACAAGTCTATGTGGGTGGGGACGAGGACAGGTTGACGAGTTTAGCAGTTACCAGGGAGGATGTTCTTAAACAAATAGTAAAACTCAAACCAAACAAATCCCCAGGGCCGGATGAAGTGTTTGCTAGGGTGCTTAAAGAATGCAAAGAGGAGCTTTGTGACCCACTGTCAACCATATTTAATAAATCAATAGAGTCAGGCAGAGTGCCAGAGTTTTGGAAAGTTGCTAATGTGATACCAGTTTTTAAGAAAGGAGATAGATCACTTGCGTCTAACTATCGACCAATTAGCCTAACGTCTATTGTGGGAAAGTTACTCGAATCTATAATAGCAAATAAAATTCGTCTTCATCTTGAAAAACATAAATTAATAATTGAGTCGCAACATGGTTTTATAAATGGCCGTTCATGTTTAACAAATTTGTTATCTTTTTATTCTAGCATTGTTGAGGCAGTTGATAGTGGTAAGGATTGCGATGTTGTATACCTTGACTTTAGCAAAGCTTTTGATACAGTGCCACATGAAAGACTGATTAAAAAAATAGAGTCTCATGGTATTGGGGGTGCTATATTAAGCTGGATTAGGGCATGGCTATACCAAAGGAAACAGAGAGTTAGTATAAATGGAATCAAGTCAGAGTGGGAAAATGTTGTAAGTGGAGTGCCTCAAGGCTCTGTCCTGGGACCTCTGTTGTTTATAATATATATAAATGATTTAGATTCAGGTTTGAGTAGCAACATTTGCAAATTTGCCGATGATACGAAAATCGGTAGGGAAATTAATTCGGAGGAGGACTCACTATCACTTCAAGTTGATCTAGATAGGGTTTTGAAATGGTCAAAGGATTGGCAGATGCAGTTTAATGCTGATAAATGTAAAGTTCTGAGGTTAGGTAATGATGATAGAGTTACAAGATACGAGCTAGATGGTGTTGTGATTGCGAAGTCGGATTGCGAAAGGGATCTGGGAGTTATGATTAGTAAGAATTTAAAACAAAAGGATCAATGCATAAATGTTCGTAATAAGGCAAATCGGACACTTGGATTTATTAATCGCAGCGTTAGTAACAAGACACCTGGTGTGGTTCTCAAGCTATATCTTGCTCTAGTTAGGCCCCATTTAGATTATGCAGTTCAGTTTTGGTCGCCATATTATAGAATGGATATAAATTCACTTGAACGTGTCCAGCGTAGGATGACTAAGTTAATTCCCCAAATTAGAAATCTTTCATATGAAGAAAGATTAACAAAGCTTAAGTTGCATTCACTGGAAAGGCGAAGAGTTAGGGGTGACATGATAGAGGTTTACAAGTGGATGAATGGACATAACCGGGGGGATATTAATAGGGTATTAAAAGTATCAACACAGGACAGAACACGAAACAATGGATATAAATTGGATAAGTTTAGATTTAGGAAAGACTTGGGTAAATACTGGTTCAGTAACAGGGTTGTTGATTTGTGGAACCAATTGCCGCGTAACATTGTGGAGGTGGGGTCCCTCGATTGTTTCAAGCACGGGTTGGACAAGTATATGAGTGGGATTGGGTGGTTATAGAATAGGAGCTGCCTCGTATGGGCCAATAGGCCTTCTGCAGTTACCTTTGTTCTTATGTTCTTATGTTCTTATGTAACGAGTGTTACAGAAACATGGGCTGGCTACCTATCTTGTGACGTCATCAGTGGGGGTTGCCGTGACACAAATAATGATACACTGCTCTGCCCTCTTATTCAAGTAAATTATTCAGTTAGATGGAGATTTCTGTCAGGTGCAAAACAGAAATTGTTGTTCCTTTTCACAACAACCTTGTTGTTGTGCACAAGGACCTATTTCTCAGTTAAAATTTTATTCATAAAAGAGTGTTGGTATTCCCCGCAACAGCCAATCACAGGAAGGTATTTCTGGAAGCTCGGCCTCCTTATGGACTCAGCACATCGCTCTAGCTCATGGCTCTGTTTCATCTCTTGTATATACAAACTATGACTTTTTTCGATTACTGTTATAATTAATAATAGGAGATATAAAAGTTTTTACACAAAATGGCTAAATTCTGCCATTAAATGAACTTTGTCTGGAATACATACAAACATACACCAATTTATTACCATTCATCCATTATTAATTTCAAATGTAATATATACTGTCTAGTTTTTTTCCCTCTCGCCATTACTTGGTGCAATATTTGAAAGTTGTCTATTTATTTATCGAGCTATCTATTATCTTGTATTTATATTTACAAGTTTCTGTGCTTGGAAGAAAACTCTGCATTAAATTGGGATTAATTTATTAAATAATATTATTTAGTATTAATTAATATTTACAATTATTATCAATTACAATTATTTATAGTTTAGTTACTTTCACGTAACTCGCAATCGTACATTCTTAACATTAATAGCCCAAATTAGCACATCTTGCTTTTAAATTAGCCCAAAAAGTAGCAAGTAGCGAAATAAAAAAATTTGGGCGCGCGGGGCTCTCAAAAGTAGCCCAATTCGCTATTTGTAGCCCAACCTGGCAACACTGCGCTGAATGGCTCCCGGCACCACTATGGTGGTGGCTCCTCCTCACTCCCTTCCCTCTGGCTCCTCCACTCCCTTCCTGCACCACTAATTATTATTTAATTGCTGTATTTGAATTTTGTAAGGCATTATAAATAATGTATGGCTTAGGTGGGAGCGGCGGTGAAGTGCGGTTCTCGTCCACAAGGGTGTCGACAAGCCCCAGGGAGGGATGGACTTATTATTTGATTCTTCAATCATTTTTCTTCTCATTTTTTAACCTAATTTTACCTCTGTTGAACATGATGACAATGACAGGGCAGCTAAATCTGCATGCGTTAGTTATTATGCACCCCATATCAAGTTCAAGTTCAAGTATGTTTATTGAGATAAGCAATAAATACATCTCAAAGGGATAGAGTAGCTTAGGCTATTTCTACCCCCCTTGCACCCCAAAGCCGATGTAGGTGGTAGTGAGAAGGGTTACAGAGGTACATGAGGCTGCCCTGACCAGGTTTAGGCCTCATTAGCAGCCCAGCCATGGTCGAGGAAGGGTACGTCTTGGAGACTCTAGAAATGAACCAGTGACTTTGATGGAGGATGAAGAAGGAGGATCCAGGGGGCCAGATTCACGAAAGCACTTACGAACCTGTACATCTTTTCTCAATCTTTGGCGGCTTTGTTTACAATTATTAAATAGCTCATGAGCTCCGAAGCACCAGGAGGCTGTTTATAACAATAACAACAGTTGAATGGGAAGTTTTCATGCTTGTAAACTGTTTAATAAATGTAACCTAAGCCGTCAAAAATTGAGGAAAGATGTACATGATCGCAAGTGCTTGCGTAACTGCTTCGTGAATCTGGCCTCAGGCTTCTTCAGGTAGCAATGACCAGGAGAAACAAACGGAAAACTGTGAGACTTAAGTGATACTGACAGTGATGAAGATCCACGCCAGACGGAACCTGGGTTACAGAGTTCTATACAAACTCAACAGGAAAATCTCACCGGTAGAATGCAACAGGATTACATACAGCAAGAGACAGGGATTAATGGAAGGAAGCGGCTGTTATCTCTCCTCGACATGTTCACTAACCTTTCATCAGAAGCTGAAGTGGATCGTTCAATTGGCCAAGTAATTTGGTGAATATGAACCATTATATAAGGAGGGTGTTCACCGGCCCTATACAACGGTTGGGACAGAAGAGGCAGCGGAACATCTAACGACTGACGGATTTAGGAATATTGTTTTGGTTCTTTCTACTTTCTACCTTTTCTAATTCTACTTTCTACTCCTCTCTGTGTTCTCAGTCTCTCCCTCCGCCTATTTTTAAACTTAAAACTAAACCCTGTTACTTCTCTACCTCTCTCACCCCCTTTCTTCATTATTCATGTCTTCCCATTCGTTTCTCTTATACGTTACACAGCCTTGACGAACTAGTTACAAAGCTTAGTGCATATTGTTACATCATGACGGGGTTCGAGACCCGCCACAATAGTCTCTTAGCTAAGCAACTTACATGTGGTGACCTGCATGCGATTAGCCAGAAATTGAGCTAAATTTACCTTAGAGCCACTAACGCTAGTGGCCTCGACGAGGACAGGAAGCCGGCGACTTGTCAAAATTCGCCCCCCTATCTACAGGTATCTACAATTTCTGTTGTAAAAACCGCATTATTTCAGGAAATAAGGGATGACAAAAGAAATCACTAATACTCAAAGAGCAGAAACCACGAGTATAAAGAGATTTGATATGTTGAGAACCGAGTACTATATATTCTTGTTCTCGTATGGGACCCCTAGAGATGGTGGCTATCAGGTAAATTCAGGTAAGTGAATTTACCAGATTTTACGAGTATTGACTCGTGGTCAATATTAACGGCTACCAGTCAAAACTCTTTTAAAATTAGTTTAGTCTAAATTAGTTTATGTTTATTAGTTTATTATAAATCTAAAATTAGTTTATTATGCGCCCCTTTCATCCTGTGAGTCATCCACCCCTGCCACAGTCATCCACCCCTGCTACATCCACCCTCAATTACGCTCAAAAAGGGCACTCAAGCCTAATATTTTAAATATCCATCGTAGATTTGAAATTGCATATCAATTTGGGCAAAATATGACTCATTTCCCTTTTCACCTGCCGTCCGATCCACTCCCAGTCACAGTCATCCATCTCTGCTACAGCCATCCACCTCAGTCACGGTCATCCATCCACCTCAGCCACGGTCATTCACCTCAGCCACAGTCATCCACCTCAGCCAGCAGGTACTCGTTAAGACTGATGAGAGCGGGTGCCACAGCAACAGATGGCCTGGAGAGCCCCAGGTGCCAGTTCTCAGGTGAGCTCACTGCTCACCTCTATATAACCTGCAGGTGACACTAGGTGGTCACCAGTGGCTCTCAGGAGTGTCTCAGTGTCTCAGGTGAGTGTCAACTCTTTACTGTATCCTCGGCGACTCTTTACTGTATCCTCGGCGACTCTTTACCGTATCCGGGGCGAAATGTTCTTCTCAATCTGAGTTTTAAATTAGTCGTTTACCTGAGGGGCTCTTTCTAGTGGCCCAATTGATGTATATGCGATATATTTTTAAGTACGCTATTCGGTAAACATTTTTATTTTGACAATTTTGACTAAACAATTTTGACAAAAAATTTGACAAAACACATTGCTTTCTTCCCTCGGTGTATAGGATGAAGTCATTATTGGTGATGTTGATGGTGATGAGGGCGACGTCGGGGCTGGACAATGGCCTGGCCCTAACCCCGCCCATGGGTTGGCTCTCTTGGGAACGGTTCAGGTGTAACGTCGACTGTGATAATGACCCATACAACTGTATCAGGTACGGACCCGAACACCTGTCTCTCATATCCATCTCCATCCACCCATCCCTTCCCCCCACACCCATACACTGTGTGTCAAGGGACTGGTAGCTGAGTGGATAGTGCGCAGGACTCGTAATTCTGTAGCCCGGGTTCGATTCCCTGGACCAGGCAGAAATAAATGGGCAAAGTTTCTTTCAGCCTGAATGCCCCCCCTGTTACCTAGCAGTACATAGGTTCCTGGGAGTTAGATAGCTGTTACGGAGCTGCTTCCTGGGGAGGGGGGGGGGGGATAGTTAGTAGTTACAGTTGATTGATTGATAGTTGAGAGGCGGGCCCAAAGAGCAGAGTTCAATCTCCGCAAGAACAAATAGGTGAATACACACACACACACACACACACACACATTAGATAATTAACAATTAGGTGACACACACTTAGAAACACCTGTCCACACATACATGCACACTCCCACTAGGCTGTATGCACGCACATAAATGGAAGCTATAATGTGCAGCTGTATCAGTGTACACATGTGCCCATTAGGGTAAAGGTACGCTAAGTTACTCTATCGATTGATTGATTGATGTACATTAAGCCACCCTAGATGTGGCACGGGCATGAATAGCCCGTAACTACTATTCTATCCTTTTGAGATGTATATTATTGTCATTAAACGTATTTGAACCTCACCTGTAGCTGTACTTACCTATCAGTGACTACGAGGAAGTGAGGTTTAGCTCTGCATACCCCATCTACTGGCGTTATTGTACCCGTTGTGTTCACTATTCACTCAATAATATCTTTGTCGAACCTTTCCTTAAAGTTGTGACTAGAAGTGGCTTCCCCCCCTCGCAGATGCCATTCTGTACCTTCACTAAGATTATTGTTCATGGCAGCGAAACGTTGTTCATGACGATGGCCGACCTGCTGGTGAGTGAAGGTTTCCGGGACCTGGGCTACGACATCGTCTGCCTCGACGACTGCTGGCTCGACCACGAGAGGGACGCCGACGGCAAGCTCCAGCCGGACCCCAAGCGATTCCCTTCCGGCATCAAGGCCCTGGCTGACTTTGTTAGTGGCTTCCTGTGTTGTTCCCTCTGTCATCATGGCCCTGGCTGACTTTGTTAGTTGCTTCCTGTGTTGTTCCCTCTGTCATCATGGCCCTGGCTGACTGTGTTAACTGTTTAGTTTGATTTACATAATTCTGTTTACTAAAAATGAGAAGAAGCTGTAGAGTTCCGCCTCATAGATCTTGTGCATTCTTTGTCTTACTTGTTCTTGAAGCTGTGAATGGTTCTTTCCAACACGCCTGACCTAAGTTAATTGTATTAATTTACTTTAACTCACTTTATACAAGTATCTCCTTAAATTTCCCTCGTTCTCTATATTTCCATTTTCGACCAGTGCTCTGTTATTCTGCTATGGCACACTGAACATATATTTTGTCTCTATTTACTCTCAGTATCTTTCACGTTGCGAACACGAACTTGCAGATGCACGAGCGTGGCCTCAGGTTTGGCATCTACGAGGACTTCGGCACCCACACCTGCGGTGGCTACCCGGGTATTATGGGTAACCTGGAGCTGGACGCCAACACCTTCGCCGAGTGGGGCGTCGATTATGTCAAGCTGGATGGATGCTACGCTGACCCCGTCGACATGGACGCAGGTACTGCCCCCTTGAACATAGGTAGAGTTACTGCCAAATGACTTATAGAAAAATAATACCTCCACAAACTAATACCTAAATACGGGTATAAACACATGTATTTAAATAATATTTGCATTATTTTTTGCCAATTTACTTGTAACTCAGCAGTATTGTTGAATAAATAAGTCCGGTGTTGTGGACAGGTTACCCTGAGTTCGGAAACTTCCTTAACAAGACGGGTCGTCCCATGGTGTACTCGTGTTCTTGGCCCGACTACCAATTGGCTGCCGGCATGACGGTAAACAACCTCCTCACGGATCGGTGCTGGTATCCATACCATACACCTAAGGCGGTTACGCCACTCCTGTGGCCTAACCACAGGAGTAGAATCTTGTATGTTTATGTCTACGGATGATGCTAAGCTAATGAGAAGAGTTGAGATTTCATTGTAAGCTACTCCAAGATGACAGACAAGTTGAGGATATGGCCCGAGAAATGGTTATTAGAGTTTAGTATGAGCAAGTGTAAGGTGATGGAAATTAGAACAGGCGACAGGAAACTAGAAAGACCTGGGAATGGATATAACACTAAGCCTAACTCAAGACGCACATACAAATAGGATAACAGCAGCATACTCTATAATTGCTAAACTCAGAACATCGTTCAGGAACCTAAATGAGGAGACAATTAATAATAATTAATTTCATTTCATTTAAATTGTTGTACTCCACCTACGTGAGACCAGTCTTTGAGTATGCCGCCCCGTTGTGGAGCCATCATCTTAAAAAAACACATAAGAAAACTATAAAAGGTTCAGAAATTTGCAACGAGGCTCGACTCATAATTACGAGAGATGGAAGTATAAAGAAAGACTGAAAGAACTAGACCTGACGTCAGACAAAAAGAGGGAAGCCATGACAAATTCATAAAATACTAAGGGGATTCACAAAGTGAAAAAGAGATGTTCAAAACGAATAACAATAGAACGAAAGGGTATAGATGGAAGTTTGGGACTCAAATGAGTCATAGAGATGTGAAGTTTTATTTTAGCGTAGGAGTAGTGGGGAAATGAATTGAACTGAAGGAGCAGGTTGTGGAAGGGACTCCGTTCATAAATGTAAAAGTGGATAGAAGAATAGAGTTGGAGTCATTGCTTTAGACAACCAGGGGCTAGAAAGGCCCTGCACCTAGCAGTAAATAAGTACCAGGGAATTAGACAGCTGCTACGGGCTGCTTCCTGGGGATATGTGTGTGTGTGTGTGTTAGAAATATATGTAGTAGACAGAGAGAAACATACATTGGTTAGAAAGGCGGGGTCCAAGAGCTAATAGCTCGATTCTGCTGTAACAAATAGTAAATACATCCTACAGGCACACATACTAATAGTTAATACAAGTAGTAAAATAGTAAATTTCTAACAAATAGCAAACACAAATAGTACGGTCCCAGGGACCATATGTATAATACAAGCCAATGCAAGGATGACTTAGGCTGCTACCATACAGGAGTTGTACACGTTTACAGCCTAACTGGTCGGCGATCATTGACACGTGTAACTTGTGGAGGAACTTCGACGACATCGAGGACTCGTGGGACTCTGTAACAAGCATCATCAACTACTACGGCGACAACCAGGACGACATCGCCCCCCACGCTGGCCCGGGGCACTGGAACGACCCGGATATGGTAGGTTTTTTAGGTATTTTTTCACTGACAACTGAACCGTCAACCCAGCACGACATTGCACCTTACTCAGGTTTTTTTTTTAGTTTAGTTCAGTTATTATTCACCCCATACTCATCTTGTGGGTTACGCCTTTAAGAAGCCGCTGGCTTCCTGTCCCCATCGAGGTCCCTAGAAATGATATGGCCCTCGAATCGCCATCTTGAAAAAATATTAAAACATATTTTATTCATTCAGATGTACATCTCGGTGCAATATCCTGGACTAAGAACTTTTGATAATTGTACTCTCATCAACCCAATGTACTTTTTTGTATATAAATAAATAAATAAATAAATAAATAAATAAATAAATAAATAAATAAATACATAAATAAATAATAATTTTCTCCTTGGCGCAGCTTATCATTGGAGACTTCGCGCTGAACCTCGAAGAGTCGAAGGCACAGATGGCGCTGTGGGCCATTCTGGCGTCTCCGCTAATCATGTCGGTGGACTTGAGGGCCCTCCAGCCGCAGTACAGGGCCATCCTCCAGAACCAGGAGCTCATCGCTGTCAACCAGGATGAACTGGGCATACAAGGCACCAGAGTTCAGAAGGTGAGCCGAGGTTCTCTACCTGTGGCGAGGAAGAACAGGTTGAGAACCTGTCCAACACTAAAACACTTTAGCCATTGTGTTCTAGCGTTGGTACGGGCTTTAATGGACTTAGTGCGTCATAGTTATTATTTAATATATATAATATAATATAAATATAATTATCATAACACCATCAAAGGGCTTACACGTGGGTATTTCAGTTACTTTCAGGAAATTTGTGAAAATAGCACCAACGGCATTTTAGAAAATAATGTGAGCTATTTTGAGAACTGTTTTGAAAACAATGCGAACTATTTATATATACACAATTCCCAGAAAAAATGAAACAGATGTATGAGTTTGTGGTTTGAAAGCGAGTTAAAATATGAGGATAATTTAAATATATATAAAAGCTGCTCCATACGTACTCTGCCTTGGATATATTTAATTACATATCACCAACCACTAGTATTAGTGGCTCTTAGGTAAATTATACCTCAGTTTGAAATCTTTCTGCAACC
Source organism: Procambarus clarkii (assembly GCF_040958095.1). Classification (NCBI taxonomy): domain Eukaryota; kingdom Metazoa; phylum Arthropoda; class Malacostraca; order Decapoda; family Cambaridae; genus Procambarus; species Procambarus clarkii. The sequence continues at coordinate 18,686,049 of NC_091220.1, forward strand.
CGTTCGATTCCGACAGTGCGAATCCATATCACTCGATCGAATGAAATTTCAATAAATAGTTAGTCCTTAATTTTCCGTTTTTTTTTTGCTGTTGGAGAAAGAAAATGTTACAAATGTGATGGCCAAACTAATATATTCTATTTTCCCCTCTTAAAACATTTTCTTAAGTACTAATATTGGGGAAGGGGGTAGTACAAGATACAATGTGAGTTTGAAACACAAGATATAGGAAACTATGAGGCTGAAATTAGGTATTTATGGTTTTACTTATGAATAAGGCATAGGTTGGACATTTTTTTAACTCATTAGGGAATGAGTTCCATAGACTGGGGTCCTCTTATTTACATGGAGTGTTTGCACAGATTTAGTTTAACTCTGGGGATATCAAAGATATATTTATTTCTGGTGTGGTGCTCATGGGTTCTAGTACACTTATCAAGGAAAAGTTTCAGATCAAGACAGCATTTAGGAACAAGGTTTTGTACATGTCAAATAGCACACGAGAATGTGTGAAATTTGTGCATGTTTATTGCTGTGTATATATGTATATAACAAGATGGAAAGATAGATAAACAATGTTAACATTGTCTATCTAAAGTTGAATTTGATTTGAAGATTTACTACCAAATTTACTACTTCAGGAGAATGGCATTGAGGTGTGGACGCGACCCATCACCCCTGTGAATGAGGACAACCACTCTTTCGCTGTGGCTGTTCTCAACCAGAACTCTGACGGCTCCCCTGCACAGGTCAGTACAGTGCCAGGCTGACAATGATGAACATAATAACAATTAACAATAAAGACAGTAACTGCCCACAATCAACTTTGATTACAGGTAACGTTGAATGGAACCTCCCTGGGCTTGACCTTCGCCGCAGGCTATGAGGTCTGGGACCTCTTCACCGATGTCCAGTATGGCACCGTACTCCCTGACGACGACCTGACCCTCTCCGTCAACCCCTCTGGCGTCGTCATCACCAAGTGGAAGGTCGTCACGAATTAATAAACCGATGATGTAACGAGGATATAAACAATGGCGTAAAGATTGGATAAAAAAGTAGCATCGAGAATAATGATGAAACAATTAACGAGAATAACGACGAAACAATTGATGAGAATACTGATGAAACAACATTAATAATACATAATACATTAATGTATTAACTACAACAGTAACAACATGAATAGTAAAATATATAAAGAAAATAATATTTACACAAAAATTACGAAAATAATATTCATAACACTGTTTCATTTAAGCTACATGTCATGTATTGGATTTAGTCTGTTTAATAAACATGAAAAACTGTTCCATTCGCTTATCTAAACGTTTGAATGTTCGTAATAGTCAGCCTCGTGTTGGATGTGTGGGAGATAGCATGCATGTTCCCTGCCCTGAAATATCAATTACAGAGACGATGTCCTAAAATGTGAATGACCTCCTATAGCCAGAAAGAACGCGTATAAAGCGTTATGATATGTTCAGAACCGAGAACTATATGTACAGACAACATTAAACATCCACTAGACAGTGTGACATTATAATTACCAGAATTAGGCTGGGATATCGATGTCTGTAAGTAATGAATCCCCCAAATGGTGAACGTTCGTATTGTAAACTATGTGAACAAGAGTTAGGACATTAATTCTCTCCAACATTGCTAAATAGCCTTCTTTTAATAATTACTTACTCTCCAACACTATATCTGTGATTACCCTGTTATCAATTATTTCAGCCCAAATGGTATGAGGTTCTTTGAGCTCTGTAACTACTTCATACACTCAGTAATATTGGAAGATATAATCACTGATTTTCTCAGAAAAGCGGTGAAATTCTGCGAAGAAGAAAATGCATTACCATGAGTCGGAGACTAACCGACTATGGAGGCTAATATCTTATGTTCGTTCCTATTCCATGTATGACTAACCATCCTGTGAGATGGTTAGTCCTCAAATGTGAATGATGTTTGATTCAAATGTGAATAGCTTGAGTTATCTCATCCTTTTGAGTGTATTTTACCTCGATAAACTTATTTCAGTTTCCTGTGAGATGGACATATTTTATGAATTTATAGCTAGTTTTTTATCTACACCCTATAATCCTTCATATGGAATAGGGGTAGCAACACAATGCTGTGTATATCTAAGCTTATTAATAAAAAAAAGTGAGATTAAAATCTGTTCATTTGTAAGCCAGAGAAACTAAGAAATACATCAAATAACAAATTTAACTCATTCCGAATAAGTTAATAATATTGTTCTACTATTATTGTGAATATGAAATGTTATATCAGTATATTAAATGTTTTCTTAAAAAAAATATAGGAGAGAAGGTAGTGGATGTGAAGGAGCGGGAGGAGCCAGCTAGCAGTGTTGATGTTTACATCAGCAGCTGCTGCAGGGAGGCTGTTGGGAGGTTGCGTCACCGGTCACCTATTCCACGTGTCTGGGAGAACACGTGGAATTTACGTGTTCCTGAAGAACACCATGATGTTGAAGGTGATGTTAGAGCCTTTTGCGAGGTTTATGAGCTTCCAGTGCAGATATCCTGGGAGATTGATGAGTCTAAACCGAAGCAGATTACCTTGGCGTGTTCGGGAGACCTGTGATGCAAGGACCATATTTTCCTTCCTGAAGTGTAACAGTAGTACTCTAATGCCCTCAAGAATGATTACCTGCACTCTAAGAACATGTTGTTTAGGCTCTCAACACTACATAGATTTTCTTAAAGTTCCACGTGAAATAAATTTGAGAACGTCTAAATGGAAGAGAAGAGGCACCAGTGGACCAGGCCCCGTGTGTCTTGCACTGATGGTGGCTGCCTGCTGGGATATGAACAGGGAACAGAAAATTAACGAGAGAGAATTTATTCTGGCAGCAATGGTGGGCAACACCGAGCGAATGAAGGTGAGGTGGACAGGTCTTCATATTTTATTTTATTGATTTTATTTATATATATATACAAGAAGGTACATTGGGATTGTGAGGATACATAGCATAGTAATTACATTCTTGTAAAGCCACTAGTACGCGCAGCGTTTCGGGCAGGTCCTTAATCTAAGAAACTTATAAGTAGGTAAATACTTGCAAAATTTATAAAAATGATAACGGTTACATAGCATGAAAAAAATAAAAGATGAGAGAAAAATTGTAGGTATATTAAAGCACATAGGCAGCTCAGAATGATTGCAATGACAGCTTGAATGGTAGTTTAACAAAACTTAGCAGGCACAATACAGCATATGGCTAGCACATAAAAGAAGACAGCAATGAACACAATGATAAAGTTGTTTGGATTAAGTACATAAAGATTGGGAGATTGGGCAACACTAGATACAGAGCAAGTTTAAAGCTCAGTGTAGGAAACTACGAAGATGAAATTAGGTACTTTTTGGTTTTGTTTTTAAATGAGGCAAAAGTTTGACAGCTTTTCGTTTCATAGAGTTTTCTGAAAGTTTCATAGATAGATCTTCATATCTTCATTTTTTTAATGCCTTTTAAAAGATAAATTCAAACATTATTATATTAGCTTTTCTCATGAGACAGTCTTGAAACAATGTACAACATTTTCAGAATGTTACAAGTACTTCTAGATGTATTTGAAATGTTGGTACAGTATTTGTTATACAGTACTGTATTTTGTATCGCAGGAAGCATCCAGAAGCATAAAGTATTTTAATTTTAAAATGAAAATATTTTATGCACACCAGTATTGATGCATTACAATATTTTAAAGTTGCCGGTCTCCAAACAACCATCTGTCTCTGCACAATAGTACTGAACTATTTATAACAACCAATACTGTATACAGTATATATAAATATTGCAAGCATAGGCAGTGTCTCCTACCTACAGTAAGCAAATGAGGCATATTAAGATGGTTTAAATAAAGCATTAAAAAAAAAAGATGTGGTGGTAGAAGACCATATCCAACTGCATACATGGAGTCCAAAATTGCACCATCAAAACTATTTTGTTCTAATCTAACCTTCCCAAATAGGGGTTCTTTTTAGTAGAGTTGGGTTCATTCTCGACTCACAATTTGGAATCTCGGGTTTGAATCCCAGAAGGAACAAAAATGACTGGACACATTTTCTTTCACCTAATAATATTATTCACCTAGTAGTGAATAGGTACCCAAGAGTTAGTCAACTGTTGTCAGGTGTCATCCTGAGGCGGGTCAGTAATTCGACCTTGGGGGGAACCTTGATACAAGCCTAACATACATGCACAGGCTGCCTGTCCCCCAATAATACAAATTATCACAAAGAGTGAATGACTTCTAAAAAAATTAATATATTTTTTTTAGTTTAGTTTTTATTTTGCTTATGCTACAGTCAAGTGATGTGATTTGCTTACTTTCTTGAATGATTTATATACATTAGCTTCTCGTTTTGTATTAGGTGTTTACTCCATTATTCCTATAAATAATTTTGACAGTTATTTTAAGATGCCCAAAATGCTTGCATATTAGTGGCTCTATTAAATATGCATTTTCCGTAACAACTAATTAACCATTGTATCATGTTCTTCATATTTCTTAAATAAAATTATTATTATTATTATTATTATTATTATTAAATTAATTTAAAATAAAATCTTTTGAATAAATTATTTTCTAAAAAAATATAAAAAATGTGATATTTAACATAAGATATAGTTCTATGGTTGTTTTGTGTTCTTAAGGAATTCTTGAAAAAAGGAGTTGACGTAAATTGTCATCACCCTTATGGTTGGACTGCACTTCATGCTGCAGCTATTAATGGACGTTCACAAGCGGTCAAGTTTTTGCTTGACAACGGAGCTGATCCCAATCTTCCTGACAACTTCTCAAATATATTTCAGGTTAGTTGTTAATGGTGAACTGAGGAATATTAGTGATAAAAGCAATGACACAGTAGGAGATTATTTAGGAGAGATTGACACAGACAGAGATTGATGACACAGTAGGAGAATGGTAGAGTTGATGAAAAGGCATATTTTAGTAAGGTGAATGATACAAGTAAAGGCAGATTTTGTGAGTGGAGAATGAGTAAAATGTGTAACATTAAGTGTGTGGTTACTACATTGTTAGTAAAAGATTGAATATTGTCCATCTTTCTGTATATTTTATATAAACCTTTGGAGAGCATTAAATGTATTCAGTAGTAGCTTTAATTATCGAGATGAAATATTATATTCATTTTAATTATACTATTTCACTTCAGGTTGCTCGTGAAAACAGAACTTCGCCCACCAGCGTGGAAGTAATACGAGAGGGAGAGTTTAGCACACTTTTGAATCATAATCAGATGTTTCGTGGATGTACTGCTCTACACTATGCTGTCCTGGCTCACGACCAGGAGAGTGTCCAGATCTTGCTTGATGCTGGAGCTAACCCAATGTTGGTGAATGAATATCGCTTTAAACCGGAAGACTATGCGAGGGACATTGGTATGAGAACAATGATGCAGAAGCATTCTGAAAAATATCTTGCTAAACAAAAACAGAAAGAAATGGAAGACAGAAGAAAATTTCCTCTCGAGTTGAGAATTAAACAGCGTATAATTGGCCAAGAGGGAGCAATCGCCACAGTTTGTGGTGCAATCAGACGTAAAGAAAATGGCTGGTATGATGAAGAACATCCTCTGGTTTTTCTTTTCTTGGGCTCATCTGGTATTGGTAAAACAGAACTCGCAAAACAGGTTGCTGAATATCTCCACAAAGGAAAGAAATCGTCATTTATCAGAATTGATATGTCAGAGTACCAGCAGAAACATGAAGTGGCTAAGTTTATTGGATCACCCCCAGGCTACATTGGACATGATGATGGTGGACAATTAACTAAAAAGTTAAAAGCCTATCCTAATGCAGTTGTACTGTTTGACGAAGTTGAGAAGGCACATCCTGATGTGTTGACGATATTGTTGCAGCTGTTCGATGAAGGCAGGCTAACAGACGGCAAGGGAAAAACTATTGAGTGTAAGGTAACATAAGCATTATTTCTGCTAGTTCACCTACTGCATTTCACTATTACATTATTCTATGTCACCAGCATTTACTATTTCATCACTTTCCCTTCCACTACTCACTTGCTGCCCACTACTCCACCTCACCAACACTTGCTGCCCACTACTTGCCCCTCCTTGTAATACAATACTTCTGCTGTAAAGTATGGTTAATTGAGATAATATTTTAAGTTTATCTCCATATTTCTGTAATTTTTGCTCATTCATAAATTTATCATCATTTACCCTTTACAAACCTTTCTTAATAAACCTGAATGTATGTATAAGTATTTACTACTCTAATATAATAATCTTTCATTTTGGAATCAGGAGAATTATACATATAATTTTAAATACAGTATAGTTTGTATATATCCTTACAATGTGCATAAAAGAAATCTGTTTTTATGTTCATCAGGTTCTTGAGATGTCAAGATGTAGTTGCAATTTCTTCGTAAAGATTTGGTATTCATAAGCAATAAGTAAATTCTCATCTTTTTCTTACACTCTCAGCACTGTCATAGTGTGCTTTCTAAGTCTTATTTCTTTGAGCCCTTTTCATAATAATAAATTTTAAGCCCTATACAGTAATACATTTTTTTTTATTTAGTTAAAATAAATTGTTATTTAGGTAAAGTACATATATACATATATATATTGAGTTACAAGCAGAATGTTGGATTTCTAGATAGAGCTAGTATATACTATGCCTAAAGCCACTAATACGCACAGTATTTTGGGCGAGATTTTGGGAAAAAATGAAACACTAAGACTTAAGACTAATTGAGATTAAAAGCATGAATTGAACTGAAGCAGCAGAAAGAATGACAATAAGTAGCACTGTCAGCCAAAATATAGGCTATCTTGAGGTTATCTTGAAATGATTTCGGGGCTTTTAGTGTCCCCGTGGCCCGGTCCTCAACCAGGCCTCCACCCCCAGGAAGCAGCCCGTGAGAATTAGCTAGAGAAGCAGCTAGAGAATTACATATATGGAAAGGTTGCGCTATACTGCACAGTAATTATTTTATTTTGCAGCAATGTATTTGCCCTTTCATTTTTTAATACATGACTAAGAGAACCTTTCTGGAAATGCTGCAACAGTGGCTCTTTGTTGCTAGCCACTCTGGATAGCTCTCTACACCTGTCAAATCACACCAGGCCTTTGTTAGTCATTAAGAGCCTGTGGAGGCACCTGGTCTTCCCCACAGACGCACAAGGAGCAAGGGATGCTAGATCACTCCTAACTGAGGAAAAAGTCACCAGAAAGGTAGAGCAAGACAAAACAGACAACAGCAAGGCAAAAGTAAACAAAACAGAAAATGTGACCCCCAGCAGTTAGGTAGTTGCACCACTAGTTCTACTTCACCACGACCACCAGGTGGCATCACCGGGAGTTGGTGGTTCAGGAGGTGAATCCCCACTAGTGACGAGCCAAATTATGGTGAACTGAAGCTCCTGAAGAAAAAGGAGAGTCTAGGGAAGCACTGTAGACCCACCAGAAAGAGGCATTTCTTTGTATTCAATGCTGGGTTTCTGGGCGGGCTCCAAAGGTGGCTTCCTGTTGCCTGAGGCTGGGTTTTGCTTTTCCAGACTTCCAGGTCTTTCCTAGTTTATGTCTTGTCTCTTCATTCTGTTGAGACTCCAGACTCACTCCCTCCCTGCCCCATAAGTCTGGGGTTGCTGAAGACAGTTTCATGGCTGCTCTTTGTCCCTCTTCAGAGTACACTTCCTGTACCTGAGGGTTTGTTGCTCTGTTTGGAGCAACAAACTTTGAAGTTTTGAAAAGAAAAACAAAAAACTTTGGAGTTTTTTTTTATCCCCATCCTGTTGTGAACAGGGCATCTCTTTCTCTTGCTTTGCAGGAAACCAAAATGTGATCCTGGCTCCCAGTAGGAGATGGATGTGTCTTGGAAACCTGGTGTGTTTGCCTAAGACTTGATGGTATGAGAGATAAGCTCAGGAAGCCACTGTATGCCTACCATAAAAGGGCATTTCATTTACACTTAGTGCTTGAATTTTATTTACCGGTAACTTAAAATACTTAATTTAAAATTTGTATATATATATAAATTTGTTCTGTTTTTTTAGGCAAAATATGAAGATTTCTGCAAATTATTAAGTTGCTTTTTAAGGGCTTTGAAATAACTGCATAGAGAAAGATTTAATTAAACAGTTGATGAACAGGTGTTTTGATTAATGATGTTTATAATACAGTGTTAGAAAAATTATGTACAATACTTTATATATTTGCAGGATGCAATATTTATCATGACGTCCAACTTGGGAAGTGATGAGATTGCCGAGTACGGGATGCAGCTAAGAGCAGAGGCAGAGAAAATCACCAAACAACGATATGAAGGCCAACCAGAGGATATAGAAATCACTGAGACCATCACCATATCACGCAGGTGGGCAGTTAATTTAAATGTAGCTCGACTTTGTTAAATCTGTTAACGTAAGTTATGATAAAGCACTACGTGCCATGCAAAATACTTATGCTCACGTTTTAGTTATGTATTAGCAGTATGTATCGCCAACCTACCTACTCGCATCCAGTTCACCTCATGTAGGAGACCGGCTCATGCCTGTAGTGCGAGTATTATGTAGTACAATGTTTGTAAAATTTCCGTATGATGCAGCAATCATTTGTGAACATCTAGTGTACATTATGCAGAAATAATAGATGATTCTGAATAGTTGGAGAAATGTGAACTGTTTATTAATACCGTAAGGCTGATTGGTTTGCTGCTTAACACATAAAATTATGTTTAGATTTCTTAGTACAGAACAGAAGGTAAGTGACATTTCTGGGTCCTATAAATTAATAGTAATCAATAATTTAGTTTTTTTAAGAGGTAGTGAAATTAATTTGTTGAATAATGTTCTCATTTGAAGTTTATTTCATTTTTTGCTCATCATTACTTTATTTGTTCTCAGGTTTAAAGAGAAGATCATTCGTCCCATCCTGAAAAACCACTTTCAGAGAGATGAATTTCTTGGGAGAATTAATGAGATAGTATATTTCGTTCCATTTTCAAGATCAGAATTATTAAAACTAGTTAGAACGGAGCTTGAAAAGTGGTCAAAGCAGGTAAGGTTATGCAGGCGATGAGTCACAATAACATGGCTAAAGTAAGTTGACCAGACCACACACTAGAAGGTGAAGGGACGACGACGTTTCGGTCCGCCCTGGACCAGTCTCAATCGACTTGAGAATGGTCCAGGACGGATCGAAACGTCGTCGTCCCTTCACCTTCTAGTGTGTGGTCTGGTCAGGTAAGGTTATTATTTAATTATGAATTAAAAAATGGATTATTTCTTTTTTAAATTAACAATTAAAAAATGTATATCTTCTGTCATATCAAACTGTTCATTGTGTCGCTTTCTCTAAGAGCTCCTGTTTCTTGAGGGGCTATAGAAAATTGAATGTCATAATTTTCTTATTTCACTAATTGAACAAATTTTATGTAGCCACATGCTTTTTGGTGCTTACATTTTTTTTAGCCTTATAACATGTGTTTAATTAAAGTTGAGAGATATGATTCAGGGAAGGAAAGTTCTTAATGCAATGAAATAAACATGATAGGTGGAGATGCAGCCACAGGGCATGAAGGCTGTGTGATGGTGGTGGTGGTGCCTCCTACCCTCATGTAAGATGATGGTGTGGCACGAACTTGAACAGTCAAGAATTAGAACAGTAGAAATGGAGATGCTGGAGTGTAAAAAGACTAATAAGAGTGAATTGAGATGATTTAGGCACCTCAAGTACCTGAAGGCATATTCAGTGGAGTGACGATAGTAGACTGGTGAAGAGAACGTTTTCAAGTGTGATGTGATATAATGATAATGTAATGTATAATATTGGTTGATTTGTGTTCATGCCGTAGGCACACGAGAAACACAACATAGAGCTGAAGTGGGACCCCATGGTGTTGGATGTGTTGGCTGATGGGTACAATGTTTATTATGGAGCCCGATCCATTAAACACGAGGTAAGGCTTAAGGTTTTTCATAATTCATTTTTTTTAATAATGTCATTTGATGTTACTAAAATATCGTTTATTTTAGTAATATTAAATTTATTACTGTATATTACCACTTGATTTCTTCCTTGGGCAAGACCTTCCTGGTTTCCTGTCGAGCATGATGAATAGTCAGGTTAGGTCAACATTCTCCATCAGTGCAGCACCCATTGTATTAAATGTCCCTTACTTGTACAAGGTAAACACTGGAGAACACTCAGTCCTGTTCAGGAAGATCTGTAGAATACTCATTCATACCAACTAAGAGCTGTGCAATCATTACTTGTTCCCTCCCTGCAAACACACCATAACTCTCTCTATTTTCCACTTGTTACAACTTGCAATAATGTTGTTACATCTATGTAATATATACATCTAATAATAGTACATCTTGCAGCCTCCGTGGTGTAGTGGTAAGACACTCGCCTGGCGTTCCGCGAGCGCTATGTCATGGGTTCGTATCCTGGCCGGGGAGGATTTACTGGGCGCAAATTCTTAACTGTAGCCTCTGTTTAACGCAACAGTAAAATGTGTACTTGGATGAAAAAACGATTCTTCGCGGCAGGGGATCGTATTCCAGGGACCATAGGATTAAGGACTTGCCCGAAACGCTACGCGTACTAGTGGCTCTACAAGAATGTAACAACTCTTGTATATATCTCAAAAAAAAAAAAAAAAAAAAAATGTTTTTATGACATATTAGAACATTGCTACAACTTGCTATATTGATTGTTGCAACTTGTTAGGTGTTGAAACTTGTTCGAACGTTGTAGCAACGTCGTAGTTTTGTTGTGTGTTTGGCGGGTTGGCATTACAAGAACTGCTAAACAGTGCTGTCTCTACCGGCTAGGTAGCTAACATGGCTGCTAACCTAGACTGCCACCAAGTGGCAGCATCAACACGTGAGCATGATTCCCTGACAAGGACTAGCTCACCGTTCTTGACTGGTCTCACATGCAGCCGAGTCTGTCAGAGATCAAAATACCTCATTTCACCCTTAGTGTGTCTCCAATTCTTAAAATATTTAAATAACACTTAATTTTATGAGTTTTTTCTTTCCAAATGAGTTAAAAATAGGGAATACATATTATATTTTTATTATTTATGAATTATTGTTATATTTTTTCCAGAAAGCACGTTGATTAATTAAACAATATTATCTGTTTCCCCCCCCCCCACATAGGTTGAACGGCGCCTTGTGAACCAGCTGGCTATGGCTTATGAAAGTGGACTCATTACTGCTGGATGCACTGTCTACATATATACAGATATTCCAACATCGGATGCTGAGAAGGCTAAGTTGCAAGACACACCATCCGCAATCAAGATTCGTGTGAAAACGAAGGGGACTGATAGCTTCACTGACGTAGACCCAAGTGAACACCTCAAGTTGCATGACAAGAAGTAAAGACTGCAGTAATCAATGACAATAGTGCATGTACTGTATTTATAAAGGATAAACCCGTGATAAAACTGTTGATAATAAATCATGCGAGCGTATAATTATTACAGGATACCAATTGTTGCAACACATTGTCTTGAGAGTTTCATTATATAAATTGTTTTATGATAAATTGCAGTTGTTTAAAAATTTGATTGATATAAATTTATTTGTTGGCGTACCAAAAATTACATTAGGGTTTTGCTGTCAATGTTGCTAATCGTATTTTTGGAAAGTCATTAACAAATTTCTTTATTGCAAAATCAGGTGTGTACTGTATTGTCAGCACTGTAAATTTATTGGTTTATTTAGCAGTGCCAATACTGTAGATTTAACTTTACAAAAACAATTTTGTTAACCTCTTTCAAAATACATCTAGCAATGTTATCAGCCAATTCCTGATACAGCTTCTGGTCCACACTATAATTTGCTGCTTTTTCTCAGCCCATTCTCCAAAAATAATATTACTGTACTTAGAACAAGTATTGGTGGAATTTATAAAAGTGGTCTGTTGTACTCCCCCCAAAAAGTTAATTTTGTACAATTATAATTCCACAAAGGGCATACATACTAAATATGTATTGGAACAGTAACTATACAGCATAACCTAACCTATCTCAAGTTAGGTTATGTATATATATATATCCATATACAGTTCAGTATGGAATACCAGATCAACGGTAGTATACATCATCTTAGGCCTACTTTAGTGCATATTGTGCAGTATTACACAATATATATATATGCTATACTGGGGCCTTGGAAAGTTTTGGTTTGGTTGTGGCCATCTATCTCGTGCCCTCTACAAAATTACTAGTACAAGACTTATTTAGTTTTATGGGGGACAAGTCAATTTTTGTTTGATGTTCTACCCATAACTGCTATAAGTACCATCATTTTTGGATGACAGGTTGTCTTCATGCATCTATTACCATATTTACTGTAAATTGTTATTATGATCTATCTGTTACAATGTCTCTCTGACCTCTAATATATTTAATATATTGCATACCCTCACCCAGAATACTCGTTTCTGGTGTGGCCACAATTTTGAAAGGGAATTCTGCAACATTCAGAAATATAAATGGACAGTTGAGTATTTACATTGTAGGAGGAGCTTTCAGTATCCAAGCTTTTGCATGTATCAACTTGATAGTATGTTAGAAAATAAAACTATCAATAAAAGTCTTGTCCGATTAAGGCTTTTTCTGTTTTTTTTTGTTATTTTAAAAAAGTTAGCAGGTCTTACTGCATATGATAGAGCACACAATATATATTAACAATACATTTTGAATATAAAATAATAATTATATGGTAAAACCTCTGTATTGTATTTTACTTGAATCTTTTACCAAAACACTTATGAGTCTGTCTATTATCTGGGTCCCTGATCTGCGTAATTAAGGTTTCTGTTGGTAAATTACTCCACCTTGTGAGTATTCCGAGTGGACAGCACGCTGGACTTGTGATCCTGTGGTCCCGGGTTCGATCCCGGGCTCCGGCAAGAAACAATGGGCAGCGTTTCTTTAACCCTATGTCCCTGTTACCTAGCAGTAAAATAGGTACAGTACCTGGGTGTTAGTCAGCTGTCACGGGCTGCTTCCTGGGGTGGAGGCCTGGTTGAGGACCGGGCCGCGGGGACACTAAAAGCCCCGAAATCATCTCAAGATAACCCTTCCAAGGGTTTCATTTTAGTACAGTCTATGTGTACAGTATTCAATTGAGGCTGTGCTGAAAATGTATTTTTGCAAAACCCCCTGATAAGTTCAGTATTTTTGGCAGGGTTCTTATTTATTCCATGTCATCTATTTTTCTACCTTGGTGTTGATAAATCCATCTGTTCAGTATTAATACCCTGTATCTAATTAAATGGGATGGAATATTGCAGAAAATCCATTAATTCATAACCGTGTCAAGTTAGATTAAGTTTTCAATCCGTCCTTTCTACCTGAATGTTCTTTAATTCACCACTGTACTTGATCTAAACCTTTGACAGTTTGCTTGTCTTGCAATTTAGCTAATATACAACTGAAATGTGTGTAGCCAATATCCCTGCATAATTATATTCTCACCAAGAAAGAACAACACTCGGGTAAAGCAGTTATTAAATTAATAGATTACATTACTAACATATACAGTATAAATAGAAAAAAGTTGATATAATGAACATAAATTTTCAACCAATCTAGTTACCTATGTAATACATGATGCATGCAGGAGAATAACTAGTCTATGAGTCTATGTACATTAAGAAATAATATGAGAGTGAATCATATGTTGAAATAAATCCTGGTTCTGTAATGTTCCTGTATCAGCTGAATATATTAATGTATAAGATGAGTGAGAATAGGTAAGATTGAAGGATTAGGAGGTAATTGGCAAGCTTCGTGACTGAGGAAATTTATGGAGCATATAAGAAGCTGGAATGCAGTGCATGTTCCAATCTTGTATTGATGTTAAGTTTTTTGGCTTGCAATGTTCTAATAAGTAAAATAAGGAGAAGGAGGAGGAAACAAGAACATATACAGAATATAACATGAACAGTATTAAGAGTAATAATTAAGTCATGAAAATTAATGTGTAGAAGCTCTTAACGAAAGTACAAGATTGGGAAGACAAGGAATGAATTACAGATGATAAATTTCTGCAAGAGATTGTGGAGGACGAGCAGTGCTGCCCACCCATGCCTCACCTGTGTACAACCTCCATGAGCAGGTGTGTGTGTGTACTCCTAATTTGTGCATGTGGGGGGTTGAGCTTTGGCTCTTTGGTCTCGCCTCTTGACTGTGAATCAACTGGCGTACAGGTTCTTGAGCCTGTTCTGCTCTTATCATATCTATATTTGAAACTGTATGGAGTCTGCCTCCACCACATCACTGCCTAGTGCAATTCCATTTGATAACTACTCTGACACTGATAAAGTTCTTTCAAATGCCTCTGCAGCTTATTTGAGTACTAAGTTTCCACCTGTGTGTTTCCACCACCGAACTAGGGGACCTGTAAAGGCTTGTTCGTTTTTTACCCATGCTAAATAGTTTGTCTTTGTCCACCCTGTCAATTCTTATGAGAGTTTTGTAGGTAATCATATCCTCCCTAACTCTTCTATCTTCCAGGGACCTGAGGCTTAATTCTCATAGCGTTTCCTCGAAACTCAACCTCTCGGCTCTGGGACTAGTCTGATAGCATACCTCTAACTTTGTCTTGTATATAACTAGGTATGGACTCTAGGCTGGAGCTGCATACTCCAGGATTGGTCTGACATAGATGGTATACAAGGTTCTGAATGATTCGTTTCACAAGTTTCTAAAGGTAGTTCTTATGTTGGCAAATCTAGCATATGCCACTGATAATCTTTTGATATGGGGGCTTCTGGGGACAGGTTCATTTTGATATCAATCCCCTAGATCTTTCTCTCTACGTGTGTGTGTGTGTGTACTCACCTAGTTGTGCTTGCAGGGGTTGAGCTTCAGCTCTGGTTCTGCCTCTCAACCCGTCTGTTAACTACTGTGACACTAAAAATGTTCTTTCTAATATCACTATGGCTCATCTGGGTACTCAGTTTCTACCTGTGTCCCCTTGTGCATGTGCTCCTTTTTTAAATAAATTGTCGTTATTTACCCTATCAATTCCTCTCCAAATCTTGTATGTGGTGAGCATATGTACCCTAACTATTGTGTGTAATTACCTAAGTGTATTTACAGGATGAGAGCTACGCTCGTGGTGTCCCGTCTTCCCAGCACTCTTTGTCATATGATGCTTTGAAACTATTGACAGTTTTGGCCGCCAAAACGTGTGTGTGTGTGTGGAGGACATGCAGTGACCTTCGGCGCCCACACTTGAGTGCATGTGCAGCCTCTCTGACCAGGACCTTCGCCACACATGGTCCGAAGTGA